>NW_026970848.1:0-14967 GCF_963678635.1 Symsagittifera roscoffensis
AAAAAGTCTAAGCACACTGTTTCAATCGTCCAAAATCGTAATAAAAATTTATTTTACCTGAAGTTACTTAGGAAAATGTTTAACACGAAACTGAATGGAAGCAGGATAAATGAACTACAAAAAACCAAACAAGCGTTGAATAAATGAGCTAAATTATCAACATTCAACTACACTAGTAAAAAATTTTGACCATTTTTTTTTGAAATTTGAAATTACAGTTCACATCAGTCGAGAAAAATGTACGCATTTTTTTGTTAGCTTGACATTGTAGCGGGTTATTTTTAGATCTAATATTTTGTTGTTTCATAATTTCAATAGAAGTTCATCGAAGTGAAAATTATCCGGATCCCAAAGCTCAGAAAAATTTCACAATCAATTCAATGAACGCCCTTTCGGCTAGAGTTTTTTAAAACATTTTACAATGAAGGTATCTTGATAGTCATTCGTACATTTGATATAGAGGGTCGTCAAGAGACCAGTTAGGCCTTTAGCAAATTGATTTCTTTATTGATCAGAACAATTGAAAACTTAAAAAATTGAAGTATATTAGTTCAATGTGTAGATCCTACACCCTCTAAAGTTCTACAGTTTAATGCGATTAGAGACCCAAAGTTGATTTCTTTTCAAGTTCAATTCTTTTATTTTGTTGAAAGGATGGTAAACTCCATCATCAAATAGAGAAAAAAGTAAAGGTCGTTAGAAACGTAGCGGACTTCTAGTTTTGAAAATTTACTTTTAGTGTGATTTGCGAATTTTAAAAAATATTAATATTTAGTGAAATAAAAATTTCACCGGTTAACCAAGTTTTCTCAAACTGGGTTAATTTTAACATGAAATTGTCGATCATATACTGATCTTGAAATTCAAAGAGTTTTAAGCCCATCCTTCTTAAATTTAAAATTTGACTTTTTCAAATATCAACTTTTTTTTTCTGTTTTCTTATGTTCAATGACTCTTTTCCAGCCAACCACCTGTTGGCTATGTTTTATAAAAATTGATGAACGTAAAATACTCTTATATTGATTGTGATAATTTGTTGCTTAATTTTATCAAGAAAATTTTTAAAATTTAATCGCATTTCTTCTTTTTGAATTCATTTTATTTCTATTGCTTAAAACAAGTCACACTCCACTATCAAACAGCAAAAGTGTAAACGTCACGATGAACGTGATGAATTTTTAGTTTCGAAATTATGTCTTTTTCATTACCCCGCAGAACAAAACATTTACTTATTGGTCCGTTTATTTTAAAAGGGGTTACTTTTTCAAAGCAGTTTCCTCACTAGTTTGTTTTTATAATTCATAAAACTTTCAGGCCATATGATTTTCGATGTTGATTTTTTTCAAAGAACAAGACATTTTTTTGTCTCCGTTCATTGACTTTTCCCAACTGGGTGTTGGCTATGTATTCAAGAGTCGATGAACGTAGTTCAGACTTTTATATACACTACTGGACAAAATTAAACGCAAAATCAAGTTTTTCTCACTAAAATGCTTGTTTTCAAGGATGATTTTGGACAAAACTCTAAGGGAAACTAAGTAAAATTTTACATAGACCGAGAGCAAATGGTGAATGCAGATGGTGAAAACTAGCATTTTCAGACCCGGAAAAAACTGGTAAGTCTGTAAAACCAAAATGTGGTAATTTCGCTGAGGACAGTTATGATCATTTGCCCTCGGTCTATGTTAAAAGTTTTCTTAAGTTTATTCTTTAAAATCATCTTTGAATTAATGTTTTTGAAGGTTGACTGAATTGATTTTTCAAAATGAGCTATCCAAAAAAAAGTTTTAAAAAAAACCTATTTAGCAAAAAATTTTTGCCGGCAAACTTTTCGCCCTCAAAATTAGTATATGTTGGCGCGCCGTCAGAAATTTTAAGAAATTTCTAAGGGTCGATCGGCCAAAAATAGATGCCTTAAAATAGTAACAAAGAGAGACCCCTCGGGTGGCAAGGGTTCGAATCCTGAGAGGAGTAGGGAGGGTAGACCAGTAGTTTTACAGGGTGAAATTCAAGACCGAAGTTGGTTGGAGTTAAGTTTAACAAACTGGCGTATTTTCTACTTTAACTTGATACCAATAACGCGTTTAGGAGGCTATACCTCTATTAAGGATATTTTATTCTTAAACTCGGTATGCATTCAAATGAGCGCCGATTTCTAATTTCTAGGTTGAACGACATCTGCGACAACATCCTTGCCAATGACTATGACATAGTTTGTCTGCAGGAAGTATGGATGGAAGAACACAAGAATGAAATTGTGGCTCAGCTGAACATGAAATACAGTTTTTACGCATGGTTTCCGTCAGGTACTCAAGCGGAGTTTTTCAACCATTTTTGTATACCCCAGGATTTGATTAACGGTCCCTTTTCCACCTACTAACACATCTTGGGACGATCCAACGGTCATTTTTACAGAAAAATTTAACTTGCTAACGGCTTTGCCCATTCTCCTGTTTAAAAAAATCCCCTCCCACCTCACACAAAGGAGTTTTAGTTTCAGTAATAGTTAAATTACTCTGCGACAATTGTACTATAATAAGTTTATGCTAATCCCCACAACAGAACAAGGATGGCTGGTTACTGTGCAAGAACAACAGAATGTTCCGACCATAGCTTAAGAAAAATACAAAAAAAAATTGTTTTTTTTTTTTCAAATAAGTTGCGCTTGTTCTGCGTTTTGTGATAAATAGATCTGAACGAAAAGACCGAGCTTAGGCATATTCGACAAATATTAAAAAAATTGGCCAACTGGAAAACAGTTTTTCTTGAAAATTGGCTAGAAAACGAAAAAAAAACATCCTTGAAAAAATTCAAAAAATTGGTGGTTCTTTGAATCCAAAAATTGGTAAGTTCGCTTTGGCCAGTTCTGATCATTTGCTCTCGGTCTATGTTAAAATTTTGCTTAAATTCCCAAAAACTGTTCTATAAATTCATCCTTGAAATCAATTTAAACTTTTTTCGTCCATTTTTTGAAGGTTGACTGAATTGATTTTTCAAAATGAGCTATCCAAAAAACTTCAAAAAAAAACTTTTTTTAGCAAAAAATTTTTGCCCCGCAAACAAACTTGTCGCCCTCAAAATTAGTATATATTGGCGCCGTCAGAAATTTTCAGAAATTTTTAAGGGTCAGTCGGCCAAAAAAGATGCCTTAAAATAGTAACAAAGAGAGACCCCTCGGGTGACAAGGGTTCCAATCCTCAGAGGAGTAGGGAGGGGAAAATTTTTATGAAAACATAAACTCTCGTCGAGACCAAACAGTCTCTGGTACATGCACAGATTGTTTTGTGTAGGCTCCTGGAATTTAGAGGCAAGTCGTTAAGCATACTCTTAAATTCTAAGCATAATTCACTTGACAAATTGTTCCAGAATCCATAAACAAACACCTTATATCATAGAAATGTAGCGGAATCCGCAAAAGATAGCAGGAACCATATCAAAAGTGAACAATAGGACACTGAAGTTAAAAGGAAAAACGAGGGCGGAAAAAATTTAAAAAGTTTTCAAAAACTTTCTCAAAATCTTTTGCAGAAGTTTTTTGAATTTTGAAGATTTTGATTCCCAAACTGGCGCTGGAAAAATCCAAAAACTAATTTTACCTGAAAAAAACTAAATTTTCACAGTTTAAAATAAGCTGAAATGAGCAACTGTAAGCCAGCAAACTATGTTTATTTGTGGTAGCTAATTTTGCGTCGAAAATAAAATTAAAGAAAAAAACCAAAACACACCCAAATAAAATCTTCCTCTACCTTCAAATGGTCGCACAATAATCAAAGCTTGGTTGGAAGGTGATATAAATCAGTAGCGGATGTTTTTGACAAAAAAACTTACAAAAAAACGTCAGAGGCGCTTTTGGTCACAAAATTAAAGCTTGGGGTGTTGTAAGCTTTCTGACGCCGATAAGATTGGTTTTGAGGAGAAATCTTTTTTGAAACTCAACCTTGAGAATATCCTGGTTCCAAAACATCTATTGGACAGAAAAAACGGATGTTTTCTACGTTTATAAACCAACTCAAAAAACAGGAATTCACAGGAAAAGTTATATGAAAACATGAAATCACGTCGAGGCCAAACAGTCTCTGGTAGATGCACAGTGTAGGTTCCTGGAATCTAGAGACAAGTCGTTAAGCATTTTCTTAAATTCTAAACATAATCCACTTGACAAATTGTTCCAGAATCCATAAACAAACACCTTATATCATAGAAATGTAGCGGAATCCGCAAAAGATAGCAGGAACCATATCAAAAGTGAACAATAGGACACTGAAGCTAAAAGGAAAAACGAGGGCGGAAAAAATTCAAAAAGTTATCAAAATTTTTCTCAAAGTCTTTTGCAGAAATTTTTTGAATTTTGAAGATTTTGATTCCCAAATTGGCGCTGGAAAAATCCAAAAACTAATTTTACCTGAAAAAAACTAAATTTTCACAGTTTAAAATAAGCTGAAATGAGCAACTGTAAGCCAGCAAACTATGTTTATTTGTGGTAGCTAATTTTGCGTCGAAAATAAAATTAAAGAAAAAAACCAAAACACATGGTATGAGATTATTGTTTGAGGTTTTTAGTTATGCTAATTTCAAGTGAGAAAAAAGCTTTTTTTTCAACAAAAAATGGTTATTTTATTCGATTTTATCAGTATATCTACTTAGTCGGTCTCTTTTTTTTTAATAAAAATCTAAATCCAGCAAAATCTTGCATTGTCTAAAAATGATACAACCTGAAACTTTCAACACAATTCTACTAAAAAATGATGTTTTTGCCTACATTTTGCGGATACTGCTTTCAATGTGTGGAGTATGATTAAAGTTTGCGGGTTCTGCGACAGCGCAACTCTTCTCACATGAATATGTTTTTTTTGCTTACGGATTCCACAAAGTGTTCTGGATCTCGAATTTTTTTCCTGATTCAGCATTTGCGCTGTTTTGGAGCAACGCTGAGTAATACAGTCATTTGTTTCTGGAAATTACAATTCGGATAAAAATCAAACAAAATTATCCTTATTGCGATTCTTTTCAGGCGGACGCTTCTTTTCAGGGATTTGACCACCTGCCGACCCCAAGGGTCCCCCTTTGTACTATTTTGAGATATCAATTTTTACACACCCTAAAATTTTTCTAAAAGCGCCAATACTAATTTTGAGGGGGTAGCGCGCGCCGAAAAACCGCAATTTTTTGGTCAAAAATTTTAGAAAAAGTGCCTAAAAACGCATTTTTTGGCCTGTTTTTTCAACAATTTGCCTGCGGCGCAGAAAATTTGCCTAAAACAAGGTCTTTTTAGTGCTTTGTCAGAGCTCGGCAAATCAATTTGGTCGACCTAAAAAAAGGTCGACAAAATTTTCGAAACTTTTTGGAATACCGCCCCCTTCGAGAAAACCCGAGATCCGCCCCTGCATATAGAATTGACAAGACGCAACCAATTTGTGCAATATATCTATTAAGAAATTTCTTCGGCAAAGAACAAGTCAAAAACTTTTCTTTGATCTGATTGTCTTCATTTTTCTTTTCCTGAATGTAAACATATTCCACAACCACAGAGTGAACGAAATTGTTCTTCAGCTTGCAAAAAGTTTTCAGGTTTTCTCCCTGGCTCTGGACTTCTCACTCTGTCCAAACACAAGATAGTGTCATCCTTCTTCCATCGGTTTCTGCTGGAGGACAAAGTGTTCCCTTTCGGCTCAATTGACTCTATCTGTGGAAAAGGATCGGCTGTTTCACTCATCGACTACAAGGGATTCATGATCAGTGTCATCAACACACATCCTCAGTGTGAAACGTTAACCGACTCAAAAAGTTAGTGCAGTCGGCATAAAGACTCGAAAGTTCTGCTCCTAACTGGGTGCAATCTTGAATACTAAGTTTTTCCTTTATTGTTTCACGCAATTTTGGCAAAAAATTAGATGAATTGAAAAATCATAGTTAAAATAAAATTTGGAGTCAATTGCTCGCCTCAGTTCAAGGTCGAATCAATTCTGAGTCGGTCAAAATTAGCGGTATACAATTTTTTTAAAAGCGAGCATTAATTATCAACTATCACCAAAGTAACTAAAACATTTATCCCGCGATTCACAATTCCCCATAACTGACCGAAAAGGAAAGTTTTTTACTTTTGCATGAGTAAAGTATGTTTTTAATTTTGAGCTCACGACATCAATACTTTTCACACTGTACATAAAACTAAGTCAAAAATGCAGCTCAAAATGTGAGTTTTATCTGTAAAAACAAGACTGTTCGTTTATGCTGCATAGCCATCTGAGTTTCAGTAGAGCTCGTAAAAATGTCTAGCATGGCGACATATCATAAGCTGTGAAACAGAAAAGCTTTTTTTACAATAAAACGCAGATTATCTCAGGAACCCCTCAACTATAGTTTTCAAGAAACAATGAAGCAATTTTCTCATCTTATGCATGGGGACAAAACTGACCGTTTTTGTGCCTTTTGAAAAAAGTTAACCACAAAAATGTTGTTTCTTTGGATCCAATCCCCTTAAACTAGGAATTATTGGCACTCAAAGCGCTCTCAGACAAATTGTGTGAGTGCTTAACTAAAATTGAATGGCGTAAAGGAACACCAAAATAGTGCTAGTAAATTACCCGCACTGAAGTTTCATGGATAATAATCGGTTATATTGGATTTTCATTGTCAGTCTCTACAAAATAACAAAAATAATCGATTATAATCGATTGAAAATGGATTATAATGATAATATTTTTTAAGCAATAAAATCCCAATATAATCGATTATAATCGATTATAACCGATTATTTTTAAAAAATTTTATCAAAAGAAAAATAAATCCATTTTAATCGATTATAATGGATTTTAATCTATTTATCCAAAGCTTTTCATAGTTTTCATTTTTTCATAACTTTGTAAAACTTAAGTTAGTTATTTTGTTCTCTCGCTTAATTTCATTTTGTCCTATTTTCAATCGAGTTATGAAAAATTACAAAAATTTACCTATAGATCCCACACCAACTCCCCCCATGCTTACCCGTACTACAGTTATATGTCCCCTAACTAGAGAGAGTGGGAGGGTACGTCGTGGTTGGGGGTTACGTGGGGGGATGGGGTACGTTGGGGGGCGGGGGGGTACGTCGTGGGTTAGGGGGGTACGTTTGGGGGGATACGTTGGGAGGGGGTAAGTTGGGGGGATGGGAGTACGTGACGGGGGTACGTCGTTGGTTGGGTGTTACATAGGAGGGGGAGGGGTGGATACGTTGGGGGGAAGGGGGGTTTACGTTGGGGGGGGGTACGTTGGGGGGGGGGGATATGTTGGCGGGGGTACGTTGGGGAGGGGGGTACGTTGGGGCGGGGGGTTGACGTGAGGATCTGGTCAAAAATGCTGTTTTTGGGCACTTTTTGGAAAATTACTACAAATTGGCCGCCCCTGGATGAATGCGTTCGTTCGAGTTTTGCAGAAAGTTGCAAAAATTAGAGTCATTATTTACAAAATTGAATCAATTTTCATGGATTTTATGTACAAAAAAATCCATTAGATTGAAAATAAAAAAAAATGGATTATAATCGATTATAATGGATTATAATGGATTTAAGTTTTTCCAAAATAATCGATTATAATCGATTAAAAATTGATTACGTGGTCTAAATTTGACATGATAATCGATTATATAGACAACATTTTAGTCAACGAAAATCCATTATAATCGATTATTACCCATGAAACTTCGGTGCGGGTATGATTTGGTTGACACTTGTCAATATGCTTGTCTAATGCTTGTCCATATGCTTGTCTAAGTTTGATGGCAAAACTCGAGTACTACATCCTCAAAATTGAGGACCACAAAAAATATGCAACGACCACAATCTAGAAAATAATTAAAGTTTAGCCTATGAGCCTAGTATAATGTTAAAACTAGATTGAAGCCTCAAACAATGTTCTCTAACAGGAGTGAGATATCATTAGATTGTTTTTTATTTTTTTTGCACTAGATTATAGTAACCAATGACTGAAACATAATCCAGGCAGTTTAGCTCATTTTCTGGGCTGCGCAGTTTTGCATCCCACGGAACACCAAAATTTTATTCGGTATGCGTGCAAAAAAATTTCAGTTCAATTCCACATATATTTTTTTTTAATTTTAACAGCCTTCATATAATGGTCGTTAAAAATATACATTCGTAATTTGAACCTCAGGATTTTAAATTTAGGAATTTTTGGAAACTATCTTTTAAAACCAGAGTTTTTTTAAAAGTATTGAGCGTAGTGAAGACTCTTATATAAGACGTAGTGATTTTTTTTGTTTTTTTTTGGAAACAGTCTTAAAAGGCTCTGATAACTACATTAATGAATTTATGAGTGCACTAAGGTACTAAGAAGTTTTTGAGTTCAATTTAAATTCATCTGCTGAAAGTTACGTAAAAATCACTCTGCAAATACGAACGTGGAAATGGCGTAAAAAACGCAAGTTTCGAAATGGGAATTCAATTTTTAAGTTTCCGGCGGAATAAAAACTTTACCTATTGATCCAGTTTTCTCAAGTTGGATTCATGTTATCAAAAAAGCGCCAATCATAAATTGCTCTAGAAATTCAAAGAGCTTAAAAGGCATCTATTTTTTTCCTTGAAATCTGAAAGTTGTGATTTTTTCAAGAAGTCTGTGTTTTTTTTATGTTTACTTGCAATCATTACTCGTTTCCAATCTTCAATTGGCTATGTTTAAAAATGTCAATTTTTTTGTTTTCTAGTCTTTTTGAATTCATTGGCACTTTTCTATTGTCTGTTGGCTGTTATTATTCAACGGTTTTGCGAAATAAAGATTTCATTACTCTTATTTTAACTCTTTATTTTGCTGTTGGAGTATTCTCTCAAAAACCTCACTCGTTAAAAACTTTAGACTAATGGGTCGATAAGTTTGCAAGGATAATTTCTTCAACAATCATTGAAAAATGCAATTTTCAACATTTTGTTTTTTGTAATGTCAAAATTACCAACACGATTCATGTGTGTCTTGGTTCTCGCTGACGTAATTTAAAAAGTTTAAACATTCGGTGCAGATGAGATCCGACTTGTGCAGCTGTGGGATATTGCACAACTGGCCAACTACTGCAGCAGAAATAGTGACGTCATAATTCTCTGCGGGGACTTCAATGCCCGTCCCTCCTTCGAAGGCATGCAGTTGTTGAGACACATTGCAGGGGTCAGGGACTGTCACTCAACTGCTCTTGGGAACTGCACTGAGGATTTTGTGCCCAATAAGGATACAAATGGAGTTACATATGCTCGCCAGGTATACTATTGTAAAAGCAAAAAAATAACAATCATTGGTTCTGGAATTTAAGTTATTCGAGCTGCCGGTGGTGAATTTAATGGCAAGAATTTTTTTTTTTGAGCCCATTTTAATCATCAGTTTAGCATGGTCACACTTTGTTTTTTAGAAAATAAACAGGTTTCTTTTCAAGAAAACCTGAGGCCCACTTCTAAGACAAACCAAGAAAAATGAAGCTTCTGCGTTAAATTCTAAATATATAAGGTTTAAAATGTTTTGCTAATGTTTCTTGAGCTTAGTACCATTATACCGACAACCTGGTAGCCATGGTTGTCAAGTATTAACCATCTTTAGAATAATTTCTTTCCGCGAAAACTGTTTTCCCGTTCATAAATGATACACTCGGATGAAAATTGGAGCATTCTTTTTCAGCTCCAAGCTTTTTCTTCCATTAAGACTTTAATTTGAGTGTTGGAGAAAAACCTGGAAAAAAAACAAAAAATTTGAAAACAATAACCACGATCATCCAATGCACAAATACCAAAATATAATAACCTACTCAAGAAATAGTGATTGTTAAGACATGAAGAACTTTCTAAAACATTTAACATTTGGTTTCATACAATATCCCAGTGAAGTATTTAAGTTAAGTCAAACAAGTGGGTAAAAATGTCATGTTTTGCCGTTTTTTTTTTCTAAGTGAATTATGGCTGTGGCGCAGAAAATTTTGTCTAAATAAGGTCTTTCCAATATTTTGGGAGAACTTCGCAAAATTCAACTCTCCTCCCCTCGAGAAAATTTTCGATCTGTCTATTTTGACTAGTAGTTTTTGCAGGACAATAACTTAGTAGAACGAGGCTACTTCAACTTCTACCCGAACGGGGCCAGAATAGACTATATTCTCTACTCAGCCGGCAGAGACGGAGACAGAAAAGCAGATTGGAAGAATACTTCTGGTTCTGTGTCCCAATTGAAGTGCGACTGGACACGAACCAGACCTTGGGGTCTGCTGGGATCCCAGAGTCGGATGCCTTTCTCGGACCACGAGGGAGTAGATGCTCAGTTATCAGTGAGTTACACTATCTTCAAAAAACCAAACCAAACCCCTTCCTATTTTTGGTTTCTAAACTAACCGTCTTGGGAAAACCGAGGGGAGGGGGGGGGGGGGTTAAACGCGTATTAAAAGTTTGTCAGTCGCATCAAGTTTTGTAAGCTGTTCAATGTGAGCAAAGCGGGTTTGAAAATTGAAAATGCGCCCCAAAGTCGAGGTTCCCCCCCGCTCAAGTTGTGACCCAATTAATCATTCAAAAGGGTCATTGGCGAAATTTTTTTTATTGTCGCGCAAGCTTTTGACAGGCCTGATTGTGGCCGCCACTGTTTCTTTAGGGGAAGTTATTGTTTGTTCAGCTATTTGAATTGGTACAATTACGTTTTTTCAGTGGGTGACAGAAACAGTAGCCGAAAACGGAAGTGGAGACATCAAAAAGAAATCGCAATTGGCGAACGACGAGAAATCAGCAATAAATAACCACGGCAAAGGGCTGTTAGAAACTTCGGCAAAAACCTTCGCAATTCTTGCAGCAAAAGCAATTGCGAAAAAGAAAATCCAGCTGATGTTTGCAATCATGTCTTCAATCACAGCTGTCATGGTCTTACTTCTGCAGCTCATGTGTTTGTTCAACTTGATCGAGTTCGAAAACCCTTCTCGGCTAATGGGATTTCTCGGATTGTCCCAGACGACTCTGATAGTTTCATTCGGCTGTTCGTTTTACTTGTTCTACTTTTACAAATGCGCCGCTAGTGCCTATTTACAAGCGCATCATTCTCTGAAACATTATATGAGTTTATAAATGAAAAATCAATAAAAAAAGTTCTTGTATCTCTTGCCAATTGAAATTATAATTTTGTGTAGTGTCTTTTGTTAAAAGTTGCGAAAAATGATTTACCACTTACTCAAGTCAAAGTCAATTGTTGAAGAAAAGACATATAAACATCTCCCATGACGAATGTGCAAATGGCGCAATAAGCACAAATTATTTCTAGCTTCAAAAAAGAACATCAATCTCAATTATTTCTAGCAGATTAAAAAAATACATGTTGAATCATTCAATAATTTTATGAAAAAAAGGTCTACTTAAGAGACTGGAGGAATGGGGAAGCAAATCGAGGAGACTTAACGCATTGACTTTTTGCCAAAACTTGATATCTGAAAAATGTTCTAGAAAAATCAATCACATTTTATTATTAAACTTGTGTTGGTTGATTTGTTTCCAACTGTCTGCCGGCCATGTTTTTATGTATGACAGAAACAAAATTATAGATATTCAACGCTAACTATTAAAAGTAGAAAGTTAGCGAAAAGTCCCATTAAAAGCAGTAGTCGTCTTCACAGCTGTCGTTTTTTTTGCCGTGAACCAACTTTTTTTTACATCTCAGAAATAATTGACAAAATAGGATGATGTTACTGCATCTGAAAACCTTTTAATTAATTTTCGCGTTTTGAAAAACCACATTTTCTTTCATCCAGCTGACGAATCCGTGCCCAATGAAAAGTATACGTTTATCAGCATCCTGGTTTATATATATATATTTGCCGTTTTCAAAATCAAGAAATTGTCAAATAATTTACCTTTTCAACACTAGACGAAAAATTCTCAAAACAAACATAGTATTGCGCTGTGTAAAGTGGTCTCTCAGTTTAATACTGTGTAATAAAGTCTGAAAGGCGGAAAAGTTCAGGTTTTCTTGCGACAAAAAACCTTTAAAATAATTTTTAGCAGCCGAATTATAACCAATGAGATTTTACTTGATTCGAACTTTCTTTGACATAGTCAAAATTCAAAAAACACAACACACCTTGTGCCATTTCTTCAGAACACAAACAAAAAAAGCAAGTTCACTCATATCGAAGCAAAGTCTTGAACATTTCGACTGCGCTTTAACGTCTATGGAGTAGTTTTGATTTTGAAAAAAACGACATTTTCTTAAATATTTTTGCAAAACTTCCCCCCTGTTTTTATTGAAAATCATCTTTGGCACGTTGCTTAAAATGCAAAAGGACTTGTTTTGCATATAGTAACGTACCAGTTCGACGAAATAGCCTGCCTCGATCAATTTCTGAGCCGGATTACTTTACTGCCTAAACTTTATAGAAGAAACTTATCAGTCGTTAATTACTAAACCCAAATAATTTTGCGGATAACCAAAACAGATGGAACGTTTAATTATGTTAAGTTCAAGTTACAAACAACTATAAGATTTTATAAACATTTTCTGTCAAAACCCCCAGTTAAACAATGAAGTTTATTTGAGAAAGAACTAACGGGAGCGTAAAAATTCCGTTTGAACAAAGACTAACACAAATTTTTAGTTTGTCTGTAGAAAACTAAATTGATCTGAAATATTGCGGCAGAACGAAAAAAGCCCCAATTGAATCAAAAAATAACTAGCAACAGAAAACCTAAATTATTATAACGTATACTATTTGTCCTGAATATTAGTTTAAGCAATTCCATTATAATTTCGATTTGAAACCCTTACTTTGTTGACCTAAAAACAATAAATTATTTTTCTTTCAACAATCAAAATTCAGCAGTCAAACGGGCGTGTTAAGCAGTTGATGGAATGGATTGAATGCTTCTAAGAGCTTTGCAATTTTTTGATAGCTGAATGGATTAAATTTCAAATACCTTTTATTAATTTGTCTTTAAGGTTAGTCTTAGCTATTCAATTATCTTCTCAGCCAAAATTTGCTTCACAATCCTTGCTTAGTTGACACAAAACAACTTTGGTTATTGTTTTTTCAACAATTAAAACTCATTCTTAAGCAGCCAAAAGGCTGTATTTAGCAGTTGATTGAATGCTACTGAACAATTTGCAAATTTCTGATGGCTGAACGGATCAAATTTATTAGACCTTATTGTTCCGACTTTCGATACAAAAGTAACGGAATATTTGTGCTCGGGGTGGGTTTTTTTTTCTTCAGACAAATTTCGACTTTTTAACTAACCATTTTTGACGGAATTTTTTTGATATCATTCGAAAGGTATTGTTGTCCTGAGCTCAAATTTGAAAAGATATTTCACCTGTGATCATTATTCGTAAAGTTACGGGGGTTTAAAGGTTGCCATTTTGGCCAATTTGGGACAATTAACGCGCGATATATATTTCTCGCTATTAACGCGTGAGCGGAGAATTAATCCGTCTTAAAATCGTTCCAAACTGGTTGAAAGAAGCTTATTTGCCATAATTGATTTGTTACACGCAGCGAAATCTATCATTTTATACTTTGTATGACGTGTGGGGTGATGATTTTCACAAAAAAAATTCAAATTTCAGAAAAAAAAATTTCATTTTATTTTTTCTTACATTTAATTTTTTAATGTTATTAATGCTCCATAAAACCTTAAAAGGCAGTCGGAACATTCAGGGCTTCGCCCTGATACGAGTAGTCTTGTACTGTTTTAATTTTGTCTAACATGTTATACTTAGCTAATCCATTATCATGGTTTTTCCTTTTTCTTCACATGCAACTTTTTTTCTTGTAATTCATTGTTCTGATTTTTCAATTTATGCCAAAACTAGCATGCGGACTAATAAATTTATGAAAAAAATCTTCGGTATCGATACTTAACATTTTCAAGCCCTTAAACCATAAAATTGAAATATGGTACGTTTTCAATCGTAGGTTGAAATGCTGTCGGTTAGAGTTATGTAGAGTAACTTTAAAATTTTGAGATGGAGCAAAATAGAATGTCACACAGCTAGCCAATCATTTATCGAAAAAATTTCTGTTAAAAAAACTCAGTTTTATAGCATACAGAAGTTCAGCTTAAACTAACTAATTTCCTTTAAATTATCTTGACCTTGTGTAATAGTTTTGCCTGTGAAATGAGCCTTTGCATAAAACTTTTTCGGAAACTGTTAGTTTGCTCTTTTTATTAATTTTGGGTTTCAATTTTTTCTTCTTGTTACTACAAGATGCGATTTGCTCCTTCTTTGAAAATTTTTTAAATGTAATTTTGTCAACCAAAGTTTCTTAGTTTCTGTTATTTGTTGGCATTTGGTTATTAGTGAGCGTTACTTCACGCCGCTAATTTTTTGCGATCCACTTCTTGTACCCCGAAACCCTTGTGAACATAGTTGACCCTCCTTTTTTGCAACCACTACCACGTCCATGGCTCACAAGTCCATACAAGCAATGCGCATCATAAAACTTCCCTCTAGATTTTTTTGCTGCCAAATAGAGGTCCACCACTATCACCCTTGCACGCTTTGCTCATGGTCTTCTTATAAGGATTTGTACAAACTTGAGTCTTCTTGTCAAGTTCGAACATGCAACTTCCTTTGGTTTCTTTTACAAAACCTTCTTGAAGGTACTTCGCATGACTTTTTGGTGAATTGCGACCGAGGCCAGCCACAATTAGACTGTATTTATCTGATTTGTAATAGTCTTTCTGGCAAATTTTGATTTTGAGTTTGGAGCTGACTTTCTTCGACAATTTGATTAACGCAATGTCATTTTTTTTATAATTCTTGAAACTAAAACAGATTCACAAACAATCATCAAACAAACAGCTTAAAACCGAAAAATTTTATCTGCATTTTTTTGGTCTTCTTCGAAAACAGAAGGCAAAATGTTTGAAAAGTAAAAAAAAATTGGCGGTTTGACAGAGAACTGACCAATTTTCTTTTCAACAGAGGGGTGACTCAATAATATCTGGACTGGTTTTCTCCAACACAGTCTAC
>NW_026970849.1:0-73948 GCF_963678635.1 Symsagittifera roscoffensis
TCAAATTCGACGTCATAGAATAAGCCTCCAAGAAGTAATAACCGTGCGTTAAAGAGACTCCTAAAGAGAAAACGTGGTTGAGGTGCTTGCCAAAAATTTAAATTTTTAAATTTTTTTCGATCCGTTTTTTGAACCAGGGATCTTCTGAAAAATTTAAGTAAGATCTGACTAATGCAACAAAAACTAGGAATTTTGACAAAAACTAACAGCACGCTTTAGTCTGGACTCGAAATAACAGGCTTTGAAGCATTCACTCTTTTTCCTAGACACGTTTGTCAAGCAACCGGCGAATTAGTGGTTCACTTTAGGAACTCTCGTTAGCCCGATAAAAACCTTCTCTGGATTTCGAAGCAACACAGTTTCTTGCGTCAAAACAATTGCATTCTTTTGCTAAAAAAACCACAGAGCTTTACTTGTTATGCGTGAATATTGGAGAAGACAGCTTAGAGATTGCAGGTGTGAAGGCTAAGAGTCTCGCATTCAACTCCTCAATGTCGTCATATTGGTGGTACGGCAACAAACCAAAAAGCCAACCAATCGAAAAAAGTTACAATTCCAAGGAGATTAAAAATTAATAATTTTATGCAACACAACAACAGATTGTCACTATTTTTATGCAATTATAAATATCTACGCAATTGTCCAAGCAGTAACTGGTGTTATGCAATAGTTACGTAATTATTCATACAATTATGAAAGCAGTAAAACTAAGCAATAAAATTGCAAAATAATTACCGCGTACGTACTAAAAGCCAGTGCGGAACTTAAGAGCTCAAAATTTACCATTTTTTGCGGAATTCACAGCGAATGCCTAAAACTATGAAAAGTATAATTTGCACCTTGGATCTGTTCTCTTAGCATTTGAAAAAGAACCAGTTTTTTTAAACTAGTTATACTGAGCGCTAAATATGCGGAATTCATTAACAAAAGTCAAACTTGCTCAAATTCAGACTGCACTTGTCCATATCAGGTAGATTATTACTTGAAAATTGCGGAATCAGTATCTTAAACTCAAAACATATCTGCTTTCTCCTTTGCAGTACAGGATTACTTGAAAACTGTGGACTTAGCTTGATCCTATTTCCACTGGGTTGAACTTTGTTGATTTTCGAGTCTTCTGGATATGTTTAATTTTCATAAATTCGAAAATTATTTCAGCGTACCGTGGAAAAATACCGCAGATACTCTATTGAGAATAGCGTCGATCTAATCATTGAAGGCGACCAAGATTTTGGCCAGTTTAACAGCCAATCAAAATCCCTAAGACAATTAGGAGCAAAACTGACTCATAGTTGCGATTCGCGAACTTTTTGGGAGCTCAATTTTGGTGTCTCAAATGAGAGATGCTGTCACGTGGCTCCCACTATATGTGTCAAGAGAAACTAGGGACTTCCATAAACTTGTCAGCCGGTTATTGGTGAAATTAAAATAATAATTTGTATAGTTTTACCCAAGGCGTCACTAGTCAGCATCGAAGACATTGGATGAGTTTGTCCGGATGCCAACCAAACGATTACTCAGTGTTTTTATTTAGACGAAAAATGCACAACAAAAAACTGATGACACCCATCCTCACTAAAAAGTGTACCATTCAATTCTTCGAAGTAAATTTGACCAGACGGGAAGCCAACGGTCCATTTTTTCTCTTCATTACTATGTCGACGGGAAAATAAGCAAGTTGTCTCTTTTCTAGACCCTGTGCTCTGCTTGTGATAAGTGAAAGGGAAGAAATGAAATAGGTTAGCTTTACATTTGAACATTTCTTTGAAAGAGTATAGAAAAGAGATTTTGTTGCTCGCTTCAAGGAAAATACAGATACATACGTTAAGTCTGTAAGGTTGTTGCAAGACCTCTACCCGAGTCTCGTTTCAAAAAATCTTTAAAATAATACGGGTTTGTCACCACCAAAGACTCCAGTGAACCTTTGAGAAAAAGCTTGAACGAAAGCACGAAATTACTCACAGAGTTTTACGTTTCAGATTACGAGAACCGGGTTGAAATCCACTAGCAAGTTTCATTGCTAATTTTTTAGGAACATAAGTTGTCCCCCTGCAAACTAAAATTGATTAAAAAGCCACAAATTGTGGTGAGTAAATTTTCACAATTTCCCTGGGAACATATGAGTGAATATCTCGAAAAATCCAGTCACCATGCGAACAAGTATTTTCAAAGAAGGACAAGGAGAGACGGAGGAAGATTGCGTAACTAAGTACCATTGTCCCTCGAACTTTTATTATCACTATACAACATCACCAAAAATGGCAAATGCAGACGTTATTCTCTAACCGATGTGGAAGACGTCTTGGGATTAACCAATTCTATCGCCTTGTATTTTAAAATATGTCAAAAGAATTTGGAATTTCCGAAAATTGCTCCCGGTGAAAAGCGTCCATCTAGTTTACTGCTTTCCAGTTTGAGGTTTTATAAATTGGGTCTACCTTTGGATCTACAGCGGCAGTAGTTGCGTGAAAGCAAGCCAAACTAGGTCTAGCGTCACAATCTATTGTTGAAAAATGAATCTATGATTTAGAAGAAACTGTCCCATGTAAAAATAATGCTCAAACTATTCTTCTTGGACATTTCAAGACATCCAGTTGCTTTGTTTTGCTGACTTTTACATAGATTTGGCCAGAAAAAAACATGGACTTTGGAGGATCGTTTGAAACCCGAATCGCCGGAAACGAGTCAACAAATAATTTTCAATCTAGTGATACTGGGCAAAACCAAACGCAAGAGCTCCTGGCAAAAAATGTCACCTGCAGCGATCCAATGGCTTAAATTTCCAGGTAGTGATTTTCAATTTTCGAATCTAGAAGGCATAGCCGTTTCTCTGCACTCTGAAACAGTTGTTTTTGCCAAATACATCTGGGGAGCACCTTTTCAGCTATTCACGTCAATGACATGCAACCACTTTTGATAGAGCAATTTCAAAATGGCAAAGAAAGTAAGGTTGGTGCAATGGTGGTTTTAAGGTTACATCGAGCTGAAAAACTGCAGCACATCCCGAATACTGACTCCGAAGTATCCCCCTAGTCTAACTGATCACATGTAGCTTACATAGTACGACAAAGCAGGATAGTTGAGCTCCCTTGAAAGATCTAATTAGCTTGACGCAGGATGCTGGCCTCAAAACAGTACAACAAAACTTGATATCAAATTCGACGAGCGAGTCCAGTGTTAAAACAACGTTCAGGTAAAATAAGTAAGGGTTACATCTAAATAATCAGTCGGGGGCTTTTAACACTGGACAAGGTCTGAGACTAAACTACTAGCAACCGAAACAAACGAAATTTAAATCGTCAAGAGTCAACGAGGCTACAGCAACAACGTCAAACATAGGAAAAGATATATGACAGCAAACATAACGAAGCCGCAGGGCCATCTCGTCTAGTTTGGCCTTAAGAAACGATCACGTACATCCATACCATATGGTAGCGTCGGCTAGTCTTTTTTTTTCAATGATCTTTAAAGATCACGGTTGCAATAGGGGCTCAGTTCTCTGTAATGGTTTGTTTGGACGAAAGCCAGAATCGCAACAGGGGCCAATTCTTTACAATGGTTCAAATTGACAAAAAATTAGAAAAAGTCAATCACGAGAGCGATGAAACGTTTTTCTGAGAAATATAAAAGTCAAAATCATTTTAAAATAATAAGCAAAAAAAATGATTTCTGCAGTTGTTGGGGAGACTCGTAGCGAGGTGCGCCATAACAAGTGGTTAATTGTTTACATAAGACTCAATAAAACAGTTGAAAGTTTTTTTTCGGGCTGCTAGTATGGTTAGATCCTCAAAAGTCCTGGGACCTAAATATCAAAGATGTGCTGTTTCCAGCTGACTATTAATCTGTGTGGCTACCAGATGATACCCTTGGCATAATGCCGACTGGTTCTCATCTCGAAAGGTGAGAAGGACACGAATTGCTTTTTTTGATATCAATTAATTTTTACCGATGATGTGTTTATTTTTTCAGTTGCATGCATTCGAGCGACAATCGATTTTTATCATTGGTTCAACAAACTGCAAACGGATTCCGCAGATTTTAAGTGGATTATCCTAAATTTGATTTAATCAGTTTGACTAATTGCTATAGCTAGAACAAAGCAATGCCGAATTTACTTAAATGAATTTCACCTTTGTCATGGAATCTACAAAAAAATCCTAACACACTTTCTAATTTCGGGTTTAAGCAAGTTATTTAATTTTTTGTAGAAACTTTTTTTTATAAATTTAGTATAAATTTGATATGGACAAATAACCAGCAGTTTTCCGGTCTAAAAAGGTTCCCATTAGCCATTAAGATGATAAAAGTAAACTGCCATATGCTTTCAATATTGTTTTAGTTCAGTCAGTGAGTTAAAAACAATCACGTTTTTTATATCTACATCAAAAAAATTCTCTCCTGGAACTTTAGGAGTCTTTATCATTTAATTAACTGATTTCGATGTCTATTACATTACAGATTTTAAACTATCATATTGAAATTAGTATGAAAAAAATCGGAGATCAAACTGAAAACAATGTTTTCAAAATAATTAAAATGTCAACTTCCATCGTTTGGAAATTTCCGGTAAAATTCCTTATAGGTTATGGTTGAGGTTATGGTTGACGTTTATCGCAACAGTTTTTAACTTCCAGCGAGTGAATACATATCCATTTTTTATTAACTAATAACAATTTCTGAATTAAAAAAACAACGCTCGAGACTTTGTGGAACTGAAATGAGTTTTTCGTTGACATAGTCTCAGTCAAGGCTTAGTGGCTACTTATGATAATTGAGGTAGTCTCATAAATGTCTAACCTAAAAAACTTGTCCTGTCTTAGTTAATTGTTGGATTTTGCTCAACTTTTTCCAGGGTGTTTGTATGAGGCTAATCTGAAGCTGAAGTTAACCGAAAGCTAGTTTCTCCAGAAAAAAATGAAGTAAGCATTACGGTCTTTTGAAGCAAAATAAAAACGTTTCACTTTGCAAATCTGAGATTAATATATAATATATATGTGAACGAGGTTCAATGATTTAAAAAAAAACAAATTTGTAAGAGTTTAAAATTTGAAATTATTTTCTTTATCATAACTATGGTGACTGCATTGTGTGATTTTCCATCAGAGTATGGAATGTTTTAGAGCAATCAAAAATCTCTCAATTTGGGCGAGGTTGGCTGAGGTTCCCATTTTGTAATTAACTATGTAGCCGTCCACTCGGAGGAGATAACAGTTTTTTTATTCTGGTTATTTGTCTTGTCCACAGTCTAGTTTCGACCCCGACAGGATACTTATTAAATTTGTGGGTTACAGGGCATATTAAATTTGTGGGTTACTTGAACGTCGTTTCGACACTGGACGTCGTCGAAGTGGTTCTATCATTTTGCTGTGTTGCAGTGAGGTCAGCATCGTTTTGAATACGGTCGTACTGGTTCCACTTAATAGGTTTAAACTTACTAATAACTTTGCCATCTAGAAAAGCAGCCAATCACAAAACCTGTCCAAAACTTTACGCTGTCCAAAACTTGCACGCAGATCACGCTGTTCTAAGTGCCCAGCGTACCTGAAAGAAAATATGTTCCACTCCTCTTCGCTGCTATCATTCCAGTGTGTTGTCGGAATTAAACTCACTAAAAACAATAATATTCCTATTTACTTCTAGAAAAGCAGCCAATTCAAAATCCAAAGTAGCAAATTTGGTTTCAAACAAAAGGTGAAAGAGCGAATTTTTAAACTAATTTATTGACATAAAAACGACACATGGGGTCCTCTATGAAGCGTCGATCACGCGCCTAGGAGGAACCGAAACTTTGAATTCTTAGGGTCTTCAAAGTTTCGATGTCTATTACATTACAGACATCGAGTACTTTGCAGGGAGTACTGGTCGGCACTGAGGATGGCGGGGAGCAGGGAGTACTGGTCGGCACTGATGATGGTGGCTACTTTGCAGTGGTAACACACCAACACTTGGTCTTTCTTGAATGATTGCAAAGCAACCGAACCTGGTAAAAAAGAAATCAAATGACTGATTCAACACTGAAAATTTGGTAAGATATACTTATTGGGTCGATAAATTTATATGTACCTCTTCCAAAAATGGGAAACTTCACATCACTTATGCCGACCCAACTTTGATTCAATATAAGACTCTGTACCTTCCGATGTCATAGGTAGTATGTTCCAAGCATGGCGCTTTCACAAGCGGCTGAAACTTTCACTTTGACCCATCATTCAGCAGGTACGACAAATGGTCAACCACCTTGTTCAGATCACCCACTTCTTCTCTGAGTAAAAAAATTGTGGCAAAATGGGGGCAGTTTTTTTTCTGGAATCTGTGCTCTGCTTGTGATAAGTGACAAAGAAGAAATGCAAGACGCTAGCTCTAAATTTGATTATTTCATTGTAAGAGTTTAGAAAAAACATATTGTTGTTAGCTCCAAAGAAAAAGCAGATAGATACGTTAAGTCTAGGGTGTTGCAAGACCTCTAACCGAGTCTGGTTTCAAAAGTAACAGGACACACAATTTTTTTTGTTTTGCAGGTAAGTCAATTTAATGGTACGGTAACAAGCCAAAAGGCCAACCACTTGTAAAAAGTTACCATTCCAGGGAGCCAAAAATTAATTTCCAGTTACGCACTCCAAAACGACTGAAAGATTTTGGCTGCAATTTCTATTTCAAGTTCGACGTCATAGAATAAGCCTCCAAGAATCAATAACCGTATGTTAAAGAGACTCCTAAAAAAAACGTGGGTGAGGTGCTTGCCAAAAATTTAAATTTTTAAATTTTTTTCGATCCGTTTTTTGAACCAGGGATCTTCTGAAAAATTTAAGTAAGATCTGACTAATGCAACAAAAACTAGGAATTTTGACAAAAACTAACAGCACGCTTTAGTCTGGACTCGAAATAACAGGCTTTGAAGCATTCACTCCTTTTCCTAGACACGTTTGTCAAGCAACCGGCGAATTAGTGGTTCACTTTAGGAACTCTCGTTAGCCCGATAAAAACCTTCTCTGAATTTCGAAGCAACACAGTTTCTTGCGTCAAAACAATTGCATTCTTTTGCTAAAAAAACCACAGAGCTTCCCTTGTTATGCGTGAATATTGGAGAAGACAGCTTAAAGATTGGAGGTGTGGAGGTTAAGAGGCTCGCATTCAACTCATCAATGTCGTCATATTGGTGGTACGGCAACAAACCAAAAATCCAACCAATCGGAAAAAGTTACCATTCCAAGGAGATTAAAAATTAATAATTTTATGCAACACAACAACAGATTGTCACTATTTTTATGCAATTATAAATATCTACGCAATTGTCCACGCAGTAACTGTTGTTATGCAATAGTTACGTAATTATTCATGCAATTATGAAAGCAGTAAAACTAAGCAATAAAACTGCAAAATAATTACCGCGTACGTACTAAAAGCCAGTGCGGAACTCAACAGCTCAAAAATTACCATTTTTTGTGGATTTCACAGCGAATGCTTAAAACTATGAAAAGTATAATTTACACCTTGGATTTGTTCTCTCAGCATTTGAAAAAGAACCAGTTTTTTTAATAGTTATGCTGAGCGCTAAATATGCGGAATTCATTAACAAAAGTCAAACTTGCTCAAATTCAGACCGCACTTGTCCATATCAGGTAGATTGTTACTTTAAAATTGCGGAATCAAAACTTTAAACTCAAAACTTATGTGCTTTTTGCTTTGCAGCACAGGATTACTTGAAAACTGTGGACTAAGCTTGATCCTGTTTCCAATCGTTTTTTCAATTACACTGGGTTGAACTTTGCTGATTTTCGAGTTTTCTGGATATGTTTGATTTTCCTAACTTCGGAAGTTATTTCAGAGTACCGTGGAAAAATACCGCAGATACTCTATTGAGCATAGCGTTGATCTAATCATTGAAGGCGACCAAGATTTTGGCCAGTTTAACAGCCAATCAAAGTCCCTAAGAAAATTAGGAGCAAAACTGACTCATAGTTGCGATTCGCGATCTTTTTGGGGGCTCAATTTTGGTGTCTCAAATGAGAGATGCTGTCTCGTGGCTCCCACTATATGTGTCAAGAGAAACTAGGGACTTCCATAAACTTGTCAGCCGGTTATTGGTGAAATTAAAATAATAATTTGTATAGTTTTACCCAAGGCGTCACTAGTCAGCATCGAAGACATTGGATGAGTTTGTCCGGATGCCAACCAAACGATTACTCAGTGTTTTTATTTAGACGAAAAATGCACAACAAAAAACTGATGACACCCATCCTCACTAAAAAGCTTACCATTCAATTCTTCGAAGTAAATTTGACCAGACGGGAAGCCAACGGTCCATTTTTTCTCTTCATTACTATGTCGACGGGAAAATAAGCAAGTTGTCTCTTTTCTGGACCCTGTGCTCTGCTTGTGATAAGTGACAGGGAAGAAATGAAATAGGTTAGCTTTACATTTGAACAATTCTTTGAAAGAGTATAGAAGAGAGTTTTTGTTGCTCGCTTCAAGGAAAATACAGATACATACGTTAAGTCTATAAGGTTGTTGCAAGACCTCTACCCGAGTATCGTTTCAAAAAATCTTAAAATGCTACGGGTTTGTCACCACCAAAGACTCCAGTGAACCTTTGAGAAAAAGCTTGAACGAAAGCACGAAATTACTCACAGAGTTGTACGTTTCAGATTACGAGAACCGGGTTAAAATCTACTAGCAAGTTTCATTGCTAATTTTTTAGGAACATAAGTTGACCCCCTACAATCTAAAATTGATCAAAAAGCCACAAATTGTGGTGAGTAAATTTTTACAATTTCTCTGGGAACATATGAGTGAATATCTCGAAAAATCCAGTCACCGTGCGAACAAGTATTTTCAAAGAAGGACAAGGAGAGACGGAGGAAGATTGCGTAACTAAGTACCATTGTCCCTCGAACTTTTATTGTCACTACACAACATCACCAAAAATGGCAAATGCAGACGTTCTTCTCTAAACGATGTGGAAGACGTCTTGGGATTAACCAATTCTATCGCCTTGTATCTAAAAATATGTCAAAAATATCTGGAATATCCGAAAATTGCTCTCGGTGAAAAGCGTCCATCTAGTTTACGGCTTTCCAGTTTGCGGTTTTATAAATTGGGTACCTTTGGATCTACAGCGGCAGTAGTTGCGTGAAAGCAAGCCAAACTAAGTCTAGCGTCACAATCTATTGTGGAAAAATGAGTCTATGATTTGGAAGACACTGTCCCAAGTAAAAAAATAATGCTCAAACCATTCTTCTTGGACATTTCAAGACATCCAGTTGCTTTGTTTTGCTGAATTTTACATAGATTTGGCCAAAAAAACATGGACTTTGGAGGATCGTTTGAAACCCGAATCGCTGGAAACGAGTCAACAAATAATTTTCAAACTAGTGATACTGGGCAAAACCAAACGCAAGAGCTCCTGGCAAAAAATGTCACCTGCAGCGATCCAATGGCTTAAATTTCCAGGTAGTGATTTTCAATTTTCGAATCTAGAAATCCAGAAATCTAGAAATTTTTGACATCTAGAAATACATTTGCCAAATACATCTGGGGAGCACCTTTTCAGCTATTCACGTCAATAACAAGCAACCACTTTTAATAGAGCAATTTCAAAATGGCAAAGAAAGTAAGGTTGAGGCAATGGTGGTTTTAAGGACACATCGAGCTGAAAAATTGCAGCACATCCCAAATACTGACTCCGAAGAATCCCCCTAGTCTAACTGATCACATGTAGCTTACATAGTACGACAAAGCAGGATAGTTGAGCTCCCTTGAAAGATCTAATTAGCTTGACGCAGGATGCTGGCCTCAAAACAGTACAACAAAACTTGATATCAAATTCGACGAGTCCAGTGTTAAAACAACCTTCAGGTAAAATACGTCAGGATTACATCTAAATAATCAGTCGGGTTCTTTTAACACTGGACAAGGTCTCAAACTAAACCACTAGCAACCGAAACAAACGAAATTTATATCGTCAAGAGTCAACGAGGTTACAGCAACAACGTCAAACATAGGAAAATATATATGACAGCAAACATAACGAAGCCAGATGGCCATCTCGTCTAGTTTGGCCTTAAGAAACGATCACGTACATGCATACCATATGGTAGCGTCGGCTAGTCTTTTTCTTCAATGATCTTCAAAGATCACGATTGCAATAGGGGCTAAGTTCTCTGTAATGGTTTGTTTGGACGAAAGCCAGAATCGCAACAGGGGCCAATTCTTTACAATGGTTCAAATTGACAAAAAATTAGAAAAAAGTCAATCACGAGAGCGATGAAACGTTTTTCTGAGAAATATAAAATTCAAAATAATTTTAAAATAATAAGCAAAAAAAATGATTTCTGCAGTTGTTGGGGAGACTCTTAGCGAGGTGCGCCATAACAAGTGGTTAATTGTTTACAAAAGACTCAATAAAACAGGTGAAAGTTTTTTTCGGGCTGCTAGTATGGTTAGATCCTCAAAAGTCCTGGGACCTAACTATCAAAGATGTGCTGTTTCCAGCTGACTATTAATCTGTGTGGCTACCAGATGATACCCTTGGCATAAGGCCGACTGGTTCTCACCTCGAAAGGTGAGAAGGACACGAAATGCTTTTTTTGATATCAATTAATTTTTACCGATGATGTGTTTATTTTTTCAGTTGCATGCATTCCAGCGACAATCGATTTTTATCATTGGTTCAACAAACTGCAAACGGATTCCGCAGATTTTAAGTGGATTATCCTAAATTTGATTTAATCAGCTTGAACAATTGCTATAGCTAGAACAAAGCAATGCCGAATTTACTGAAAAGAATTTCACCTTTGTCATGGAATCTACAAAAAAATCCTAAAACACTTTCTAATTTCGGGTTTAAGCAAGTTATTTAATTTTTTGTAGAAACTTTTTTTAAAAAAATTTAGTATAAATTTGATATGAACAAATAACCAGCCGTTTTCCGGTCTAAAAATGTTCCGATTAGCCATTAAGATGATAAAAGTAAACTGCCATATGCTTTCAATATTGTTTTAGTTCAGTCAGTGAGTTAAAATCAATCACGTTTTTTACATCTACATCAAAAAAATTCTCTCCTGGAACTTTAGGAGTCTTGATCATTTAATTAACTGATTTCGATGTCTATTACATTACAGATTTTAAACTATCATATTGAAATTAGTATAAAAAAAATCGGAGATCAAAGTGAAAACAATGTTTTCAAAATAATTAAAACGTCAACTTCCATCGTTTGGAAATTTCCGGTAAAATTCTTTATAGGTTATGGTTGAGGTTATGGTTGACGTTTATCGCAACAGTTTTTAACTTCCAGCGAGTGAATACATATCCATTTTTTATTAACTAATAACAATTTCTGAATTAAAAAAACAGCGCTCGAGACTTTTTGGAACTGAAATGAGTTTTTCGTTGACATAGTCTCAGTCAAGGCTTAGTGGCTACTAATGATAATTGAGGTAGTCTCATAAATGTCTAACCTAAAAAACTTGTCCTGTCTTAGTTAATTGTTGGATTTTGCTCAACTTTTTCCAGGGTGTTTGTATGAGGCTAATCTGAAGCTGAAGTTAACCGAAAGCTAGTTTCCCCAGAAAAAAATGAAGTAAGCACTACGGTCTTTTGAAGCAAAATAAAAACGTTTCACTTTGCAAATCTGAGATTAATATATAATATACATGTGAACGAGGTTGAATTATTTAAAAAAAAAACAAATTTGTAAGAGTTTAAAATTTGAAATCATTTTCTTTATCATAACTATGGTGACTGCATTGTGTGATTTTCCAACAGAGTATGGAATGTTCTAGAGCAATCGAAAATCTCTCAATTTGGGCGAGGTTGGTTGAGGTTCCCATTTTGTCATTAACTATGTAGCCCTCCACTCGGAGGAGATGAGAGTTTTTTTATTCTGGTTATTTGTCTCGTCCACAGCCTAGTTTCGTCGACCCCGACAGGATACTTATTAATATTGTGGGTTACAGGGCATATTAAATTTGTGGGTTACTTGAACGTCGTTTCGACACTGGACGTCGTCGAAGTGGTTCTATCATTTTGCTGTGTTGTAGTGAGGTCAGCATCGTTTTGAATACGATCGTACTGGGTCCACTTAATAGGTTTAAACTTACTAGTATCTTTGCCATCTAGAAAAGCAGCCAATCACAAAACCGGCTATGTTTACGCTGTCTAAAACTTGCACGCAGATCACGCTGTTCTAAGTGCCCAGCGTACCTGAAAAAAAATCTGTTCCACTCCTCTTTGCTGCTACCATTCCAGTGTGTTGTCGGAATTAAACTCACTAAAAACAATAATATTCCTATTTACTTCTAGAAAAGCAGCCAATTCAAAATTCAAAGTAGCAAATTTGATTTAAAAAAAAAGGTGAAAGAGCGAGTTTTCAAACTAATTTATTGACATTAAAACGACACATGGGGTCCTCTATGAAGCGTCGATCACGCGCCTAGGAGGACCCGAAACTTTGAATTCTTACGGTCTTCAAAGTTTCGATGTCTATTACATTACAGACATCGAGTACTTTGCAGGGAGTACTGGTCGGCACTGATGATGGCGGGGAGCAGGGAGTACTGGTCGGCACTGATGATGGTGGCTACTTTGCAGTGGTAACACACCAACACTTGGTCTTTCTTGAATGATTGCAAAGCAACCGAACCTGGTAAAAAAGAAATCAAATGACTGATTCAACACTGAAAATTTGGTAAGATATACTTATCGGGTCGATAAATTTATAGGTACCTCTTCCAAAAATGGGAAACTTCACATCACTTATGCTGACCCAACTTTGAGTCAATATAAGACTCTGCACCTTCCGATGTCATAGGTAGTATGTTCCAAGCATGGCGCTTTCACAAGCAACTGAAACTTTCACATTCACCCATCATTCAGCAGGTACGACAAATGGTCAACCACCTTGTTCAGATCACCCACTTCTTCTCTGAGTAAAAAAAAATTGTTTTTTTTTGACAGCTCATGGGATGTTGTATTCTGCTGAATAAAAGTCTGTGCGCGCTGCACCTAGCAGACGTACCGCTGTGAATCTTTTGGGGATCCCACTGCCTGCAGAACTTCTTCGTACGTGTATCCGTCCAACTTTTGGGAGCCAAAAATTAATTTCCAGTTACGCACTCCAAAACGACTGAAAGATTTTGGCTGCCTTTTCTATTTCAAGTTCGACGTCATAGAATAAGCCTCCAAGAAGTAATAACCGTATGTTAAAGAGACTCCTAAAGAAAAAACGTGGGTGAGGTGCTTGCCAAAAATTTAAATTTTTAAATTTTTTTCGATCCGTTTTTTGAACCAGGGATCTTCTGAAAAATTTAAGTAAGATCTGACTAATGCAACAAAAACTAGGAATTTTGACAAAAAATAACAGCACGCTTTAGTCTGGACTCGAAATAACAGGCTTTGAAGCATTCACTCCTTTTCCTAGACACGTTTGTCAAGCAACCGGCGAATTAGTGGTTCACTTTAGGAACTCTCGTTAGCCCGAGAGTTAAAACCTTCTCTGGATTTCGAAGCAACACAGTTTCTTGCATCAAAACAATTGCATTCTTTTGCTAAAAAAACCACAGAGCTTCACTTGTTATGCGTGAATATTGGAGAAGACAGCTTAAAGATTGGAGGTGTGGAGGTTTAGAGGCTCGCATTCAACTCATTAATGTCGTCATATTGGTGGTACGGCAACAAACCAAAAAGCCAACCAATCGGAAAAAGTTACCCCTCCAAGGAGATTAAAAATTAATAATTTTATGCAACACAACAACAGATTGTCACTATTTTTATGCAATTATAAATATCTACGCAATTGTCCAGGCAGTAACTGTTGTTATGCAATAGTTACGTAATTATTCATGCAATTATGAAAGCAGTAAAACTAAGCAATAAAACTGCAAAATAATTACCGCGTACGTACTAAAAGCCAGTGCGGAACTCAACAGCTCAAAAATTACCATTTTTTGTGGATTTCACAGCGAATGCTTAAAACTATGAAAAGTATAATTTACAGCTTGGATTTGTTCTCTCAGCATTTGAAAAAGAACCAGTTTTTTTAATAGTTATGCTGAGCGCTAAATATGCGGAATTCATTAACAAAAGTCAAACTTGCTCAAATTCAGACCGCACTTGTCCATATCAGGTAGATTGTTACTTTAAAATTGCGGAATCAAAACTTTAAACTCAAAACTTATGTGCTTTTTGCTTTGCAGCACAGGATTACTTGAAAACTGTGGACTAAGCTTGATCCTGTTTCCAATCGTTTTTTCAATTACACTGGGTTGAACTTTGCTGATTTTCGAGTTTTCTGGATATGTTTGATTTTCCTAACTTCGGAAGTTATTTCAGAGTACCGTGGAAAAATACCGCAGATACTCTATTGAGCATAGCGTTGATCTAATCATTGAAGGCGACCAAGATTTTGGCCAGTTTAACAGCCAATCAAAGTCCCTAAGAAAATTAGGAGCAAAACTGACTCATAGTTGCGATTCGCGATCTTTTTGGGGGCTCAATTTTGGTGTCTCAAATGAGAGATGCTGTCTCGTGGCTCCCACTATATGTGTCAAGAGAAACTAGGGACTTCCATAAACTTGTCAGCCGGTTATTGGTGAAATTAAAATAATAATTTGTATAGTTTTACCCAAGCGTCACTAGTCAGCATCGAAGACATTGGATGAGTTTGTCCGGATGCCAACCAAACGATTACTCAGTGTTTTTATTTAGACGAAAAATGCACAACAAAAAACTGATGACACCCATCCTCACTAAAAAGTGTACCATTCAATTCTTCGAAGTAAATTTGACCAGACGGGAAGCCAACGGTCCATTTTTTCTCTTCATTACTATGTCGACGGGAAAATAAGCAAGTTGTCTCTTTTCTAGACCCTGTGCTCTGCTTAGGATAAGTGAAAGGGAAGAAATGAAATAGGTTAGCTTTACATTTGAACATTTCTTTGAAAGAGTATAGAAAAGAGATTTTGTTGCTCGCTTCAAGGAAAATACAGATACATACGTTAAGTCTGTAAGGTTGTTGCAAGACCTCTACCCGAGTCTCGTTTCAAAAAATCTTTAAAATAATACGGGTTTGTCACCACCAAAGACTCCAGTGAACCTTTGAGAAAAAGCTTGAACGAAAGCACGAAATTACTCACAGAGTTGTACGTTTCAGATTACGAGAACCGGGTTGAAATCTACTAGCAAGTTTCATTGCTAATTTTTTAGGAACATAAGTTGACCCCCTACAAACTAAAATTGACCAAAAAGCCACAAATTGTGGTGAGTAAATTTTTACAATTTCTCTGGGAACATATGAGTGAATATCTCGAAAAATCCAGTCACCATGCGAACAAGTATTTTCAAAGAAGGACAAGGAGAGACGGAGGAAGATTGCGTAACTAAGTACCATTGTCCCTCGAACTTTTATTGTCACTACACAACATCACCAAAAATGGCAAATGCAGACGTTCTTCTCTAAACGATGTGGAAGACGTCTTGGGATTAACCAATTCTATCGCCTTGTATCTAAAAATATGTCAAAAATATCTGGAATATCCGAAAATTGCTCTCGGTGAAAAGCGTCCATCTAGTTTACGGCTTTCCAGTTTGCGGTTTTATAAATTGGGTACCTTTGGATCTACAGCGGCAGTAGTTGCGTGAAAGCAAGCCAAACTAAGTCTAGCGTCACAATCTATTGTGGAAAAATGAGTCTATGATTTGGAAGACACTGTCCCAAGTAAAAAAAATAATGCTCAAACCATTCTTCTTGGACATTTCAAGACATCCAGTTGCTTTGTTTTGCTGATTTTTACATAGATTTGGCCAAAAAAACATGGACTTTGGAGGATCGTTTGAAACCCGAATCGCTGGAAACGAGTCAACAAATAATTTTCAAACTAGTGATACTGGGCAAAACCAAACGCAAGAGCTCCTGGCAAAAAATGTCACCTGCAGCGATCCAATGGTTTAAATTTCCAAGTAGTGATTTTCAATTTTCGAATCTAGAAATCCAGAAATCTAGAAATTTTCGACATCTAGAAATACATTTGCCAAATACATCTGGGGAGCCCCTTTTCAGCTATTCACGTCAATAACAAGCAACCACTTTTAATAGAGCAATTTCAAAATGGCAAAGAAAGTAAGGTTGGTGCAATGGTGGTTTTAAGGACACATCGAGCTGAAAAATTGCAGCACATCCCAAATACTGACTCCGAAGAATCCCCCTAGTCTAACTGATCACATGTAGCTTACATAGTACGACAAAGCAGGATAGTTGAGCTCCCTTGAAAGATCTAATTAGCTTGACGCAGGATGCTGGCCTCAAAACAGTACAACAAAACTTGATATCAAATTCGACGAGTCCAGTGTTAAAACAACGTTCAGGTAAAATACGTCAGGATTACATCTAAATAATCAGTCGGGGGCTTTTAACACTGGACAAGGTCTGGAACTAAACCACTAGCAACCGAAACAAACGAAATTTAAATCGTCAAGAGTCAACGAGGTTACAGCAACAACGTCAAACATAGGAAAATATATATGACAGCAAACATAACGAAGCCAGATGGCCATCTCGTCTAGTTTGGCCTTAAGAAACGATCACGTACATGCATACCATATGGTAGCGTCGGCTAGTCTTTTTCTTCAATGATCTTCAAAGATCACGATTGCAATAGGGGCTAAGTTCTCTGTAATGGTTTGTTTGGACGAAAGCCAGAATCGCAACAGGGGCCAATTCTTTACAATGGTTCAAATTGACAAAAAATTAGAAAAAAGTCAATCACGAGAGCGATGAAACGTTTTTCTGAGAAATATAAAATTCAAAATAATTTTAAAATAATAAGCAAAAAAAATGATTTCTGCAGTTGTTGGGGAGACTCTTAGCGAGGTGCGCCATAACAAGTGGTTAATTGTTTACAAAAGACTCAATAAAACAGGTGAAAGTTTTTTTCGGGCTGCTAGTATGGTTAGATCCTCAAAAGTCCTGGGACCTAACTATCAAAGATGTGCTGTTTCCAGCTGACTATTAATCTGTGTGGCTACCAGATGATACCCTTGGCATAAGGCCGACTGGTTCTCACCTCGAAAGGTGAGAAGGACACGAAATGCTTTTTTTGATATCAATTAATTTTTACCGATGATGTGTTTATTTTTTCAGTTGCATGCATTCGAGCGACAATCGATTTTTATCATTGGTTCAACAAACTGCAAACGGATTCCGCAGATTTTAAGTGGATTATCCTAAATTTGATTTAATCAGCTTGAACAATTGCTATAGCTAGAACAAAGCAATGCCGAATTTACTTAAAAGAATTTCACCTTTGTCATGGAATCTACAAAAAAATCCTAAAACACTTTCTAATTTCGGGTTTAAGCAAGTTATTTAATTTTTTGTAGAAACTTTTTTTCAAAAAATTTAGTATAAATTTGATATGAACAAATAACTAGCCGTTTTCCGGTCTAAAAATATTCCGATTAGCCATTAAGATGATAAAAGTAAACTGCCATATGCTTTCAATATTGTTTTAGTTCAGTCAGTGAGTTAAAAACAATCACGTTTTTTATATCTACATCAAAAAAATTCTCTCCTGGAACTTTAGGAGTCTTGATCATTTAATTAACTGATTTCGATGTCTATTACATTACAGATTTTAAACTATCATATTGAAATTAGTATGAAAAAAATCGGAGATCAAACTGAAAACAATGTTTTCAAAATAATTAAAATGTCAACTTCCATCGTTTGGAAATTTCCGTTAAAATTCCTTATAGGTTATGGTTGAGGTTATGGTTGACGTTTATCGCAACAGTTTTTAACTTCTAGCGAGTGAATACATATCCATTTTTTATTAACTAATAACAATTTCTGAATTAAAAAACAACGCTCGAGACTTTTTGGAACTGAAATGAGTTTTTCGTTGACATAGTCTCAGTCAAGGCTTAGTGGCTACTAATGATAATTGAGGTAGTCTCATAAATGTCTAACCTAAAAAACTTGTCCTGTCTTAGTTAATTGTTGGATTTTGCTCACTTTTTTCCAGGGTGTTTGTATGAGGCTAATCTGAAGCTGAAGTTAACTGAAAGCTAGTTTCCCCAGAAAAAAATGAAGTAAGCATTACGGTCTTTTGAAGCAAAATAAAAACGTTTCACTTTGCAAATCTGAGATTTATATATAATATACATGTGAACGAGGTTGAATTATTTAAAAAAAAACAAATTTGTAAGAGTTTAAAATTTGAAATCAATTTCTTTATCATAACTATGGTGACTGCATTGTGTGATTTTCCAACAGAGTATGGAATGTTCTAGAGCAATCGAAAATCTCTCAATTTGGGCGAGGTTGGTTGCGGTTCCCATTTTCTCATTAACTATGTAGCCCTCCACTCGGAGGAGATGAGAGTTTTTTTATTCTGGTTATTTGTCTCGTCCACAGTCTAGTTTCGTCGACCCCGACAGGATACTTATTAAATTTGTGGGTTACAGGGCATATTAAATTTGTGGGTTACTTGAACGTCGTTTCGACACTGGACGTCGTCGAAGTGGTTCTATCATTTTGCTGTGTTGTAGTGAGGTCAGCATCGTTTTGAATACGATCGTACTGGGTCCACTTAATAGGTTTAAATTTACTAGTATCTTTGCCATCTAGAAAAGCAGCCAATCACAAAACCTGTCCAAAACTTTACGCTGTCCAAAACTTGCACGCAGATCACGCTGTTCTAAGTGCCCAGCGTACCTGAAAGAAAATCTGTTCCACTCTCTTCGCTGCTACCATTCCAGTGTGTTGTCGGAATTAAACTCACTAAAAACAATAATATTCCTATTTACTTCTAGAAAAGCAGCCAATTCAAAATTCAAAGTAGCAAATTTGATTTAAAAAAAAAGGTGAAAGAGCGAGTTTTCAAACTAATTTATTGACATTAAAACGACACATGAGGTCCTCTATGAAGCGTCGATCACGCGCCTAGGAGGACCCAAACTTTGAATTCTTACGGTCTTCAAAGTTTCGATGTCTATTACATTACAGACATCGAGTACTTTGCAGGGAGTACTGGTCGGCACTGATGATGGCGGGGAGCAGGGAGTACTGGTCGGCACTGATGATGGTGGCTACTTTGCAGTGGTAACACACCAACACTTGGTCTTTCTTGAATGATTGCAAAGCAACCGAACCTGGTAAAAAAGAAATCAAATGACTGATTCAACACTGAAAATTTGGTAAGATATACTTATCGGGTCGATAAATTTATAGGTACCTCTTCCAAAAATGGGAAACTTCACATCACTTATGCTGACCCAACTTTGAGTCAATATAAGACTCTGCACCTTCCGATGTCATAGGTAGTATGTTCCAAGCATGGCGCTTTCACAAGCAACTGAAACTTTCACATTGACCCATCATTCAGCAGGTACGACAAATGGTCAACCACCTTGTTCAGATCACCCACTTCTTCTCTGAGTAAAAAAAAATTGTTTTTTTTTGGCAGCTCATGGGATGTTGTATTCTGCTGAATAAAGGTCTGTGCGCACCGCTGTGAATCTTTTGCGGATCCCACTGCCTGCAGAACTTCTTCGTACGTGTATCCGTCCAACTTTTGTTGCTATTTTGAAGCTTGCTTCATCAGCGTCTTCATCTCCAAGTTAGGGCTGGCCAACAAGGACAAAATTTTGGCAACCTTTCGTGTAAGAGAGTGCTTCGGCTACTTCTGGTTTATGATACTAATCTACAATAATTCAAAGTGGTTACCTAATTGATACCATGTTGCAGGGTCCATGTTGCCAAAAATAAACCCCTTTGGACATCAAAAAAGTTCTATTTTGATCTATCAGGCGTTTCAACTGGTCAAATAGGGGGCAAACCGGAACACCGCGTTTCTAACTTGAAAAATTGGGTTGACGGTTTTTGGAGTCCCGAAGAGCTCGCAGAATATTGTAGTGATATAGCACTTCTTCAGAGGAGTCTGGCCTCCGTATTGTATAATTGCATGCCCTCTACTAGCCAGACTGGACCTCTGTGGGTGACTCCAGAAATATACATTACAAAATCGAGTCATCAAATCGAATTTTCACTATTTTTTCATCGATATGGGTATTTTGGATTCAAAAAGATTTTTACAGGCTGCTGGTTCTATACTCAGCTCCACGATTTCGTCTTTGTCGCCTTTGACCTCTATCGGAGTTTAGCATTTACCGTGGCGTTGACGGTCGTCTTTTCAAGCTTTCCTGTACATGTGAACAGAAACATGACGATAATCTTGAACAAAATCAATTGTTGCTCGTAGACCCAGGTCCCGAAGTTTTATCAGCACAGTCTTTCCAATTTTTAAGACCATTCTTATAACTCGGGACAATTTTCCAGATTTCTGAAACTCGTATTTAGTTCACCAAATTTTCCGATTTTTAGTTTACCAAAACGTTTATGCTGGTATAAGTTTTTTTTTCAAAAAGTATTTTTCAACTTACTCCTTCGCTACATTCTCTGGCTTTGCCTAATTTTTTTTGTGTTTCCCGTCTGCTTGTGGTTCCGTGGGCTCGTTCGCTCCTTGTTGCGTGTGCTCGTGGTTTCTCTCATGGTCATGCGTTTGTCTTTCAATTTCCGATAATGAGTAAATGCTGATGGACCTGGAGAATTTGGTTACAGTGATGCTAACATATTGAATCTAGGTACCTTGGATACGGCTTGTATTAAGGTCCTGAATGGACATGTCGCAGTGAGGTATCCAGGTGCTCAAATATCAGGAAAAGTTTGCAAAAAATTTGCACACCTTTGTACAGAAAAAACTTGCAAAAGTGCTGGTAATCAACTTCATAGCCAGAGCCACACAAAAAGGCCCAAATCTAAAACAGATACCAAATTTGTCAAGAAAAGAGACTGGTAGGCCCTGGAATGTGCTTAGGGGATTACTGGTACAGTAAAAGAAATCGCCTTCAGAACAAAGACGACTGCCTACTAATCGATAGAGACTAAAAGAACCCCAACAGCTCAGACAGACAAGTTCTCCACAGCCTTCATCTAAAGCGCCCTGGAGCGGCCGCAAAGCTTGACCTTTGTAAAAACATTGGGTTTTCACAAATACACCGAACCATAGACCAAGTGGCGCAGAACTGCCGTCACTGCACGCAATGAGGTTAACATTTAAAACCATCTTTATTTACATCAAATTCATTCCAAATGGTACCAATAGTCGAGCCGAATGAGGAGGTGCAATTAGACTTCGTGGGGACCTTATAGTAGATGATTTAATTACAGACGCCTACATTTTAGTGGCGTGGACAAATGGTCAAAAATTCAACGGCAAATGATGCGTGGTCTGATGAGAGAATCTGTGAAGGAAAGACTACATTAAATTAAAACCCATAGCATCAGTAGAGTGAGCTTCTTCGATTTCAGCTTTAATGGGAAGCTTTACAGACTCCAGGGAAAATTTTTCACCTTTTTACGCTCGCGCGGCAAATCGTTAATGAAGACCAAAAAAAGAAGGGCCCAAGAAGACTACCTTGACGGACATTAATAGTAACTTTTAAACAGAAGATTGAACATATGTAATAAGTTTGGAACAGTTTGGAACTTGAATAAACTGAACAACTTTTCTCTAATACCTGTGCAAGGTAATTTAGAGAGGAAAATTCCATGATCGACTCGATGAAAAGCTTTGCTAAAACCTGTGAATATTACGTCCCTTTCTTCACGGTTTTCAATACAAGCGTTAACTTTGATCAAAATTGCAAAAATGACCAATGTTGTAATATATTTGATTTTCCCTTTTCTAAAACCAAAATTTGAACGGTCAAAAATGCTGCTATTTTGTTCATAAAGTCTTTTGATTGTGATTTTTCTAAGATTTTTGAGAGAGTCGATAATAAGAAAACTGGGCGGTAAATTTCTACATCAGCTTAATTACTTTTTTTGAACACAGGACAAAAAATTGCCAACTTCCATATATCGGGAAAGGTTGATGTCTAGTGAATATTGGAGAAAACTTGTTAAAGGGAATGAATGGTTGTATGTCTGCATTCAGCTAATAAAATGGGAGGTAAGTCGTTGGGCCTTTGCTTTTATTTACAATTAAACTATCACAAAATTGTTTGACATTCAGTTCATCATTTTAGGTTCTCATGAACTGGAGCAAACTGATGACGCAACGTAAGATGATACAATGAAGTTTGAAAACACTTTTGCTATCGTTTCACTCAGCTAGATAATTGACCTGTGAGGGAAGAACTGAAGACTTAAAGGCTTTCAATTACTTAGACAACTTTCCAGTCCTTATTTCAGCAGCAATGTTTTGTTCATAATCTATTTTATCACTCTAAGCGTTTTCAGCAACTTGAAATTTTAACGCTTGAAATTTTGTGTGCATGTCAGTTTTTCTTTCTCGCATTTTTAAGACACTTAAACGAATGTGAAGTTGGCTGAGTTATTCACGGCGGTAAGGACGCTCGATAACGTGTGTGTTGTGGTGTGGTTTTGACGCTCGAAAACTTTTGCGTTTGTGCATTGCTTCCTTAATGAGATGGTTCAGCCGCTTCCTTATCTCCAAGAAAGTTTGTCGCGGACCACTAAAATAGTTGAAACGGATGCCCATGTTTCCTCATACTAAAAATTAACTGTCAAAACTGCCATTTTCATACATAATTTCAAATAAAACATTTTTGCATCGATATAGGTTCTTCAACAGAGAAATCAAGAAACAAAGGAAAATAGTTTGATAGATTGGAAATTTTTGGATCTTCGAGTTTGGACAGATTTATGCAACGTTTTCACTGACTAGTGTTTGTTCGAGTATAAAATACTTTTTTTGTTATAAGTTGATAGTTATGATCAATTCCAGCATTTCTTCATTCAGATCAAAGCAGGAAGACATACTGCATCAATTTATTTCAGGAAAGTTAAATCACCATAGATTATAATATCAACGCAACTTTTCAAGAGACGTTTCGAAAATCAAAGAAAAGTTGCCTCGAATCTTGGATAGAATATGCATAGTTGCTAATTGGAGGAGGCTTATAACAACCTTAGAGGGATTTACTAACGTGACACTCAACTGCAGAGCCGTTCGTGGTAAAGTGAAAGATCACTTGCTTTGATTTAAAAGAATTTTTAACACAAATCATGGTACCCCCATGTGCAGTTTTGTTAGAATTTGACTGAATGTTGTCCCGAAAACAGTTGTAATCATAGAAAAAAGTTCGCCGTCTAGTATTTTGTCAATTAGCCAGATTTCAGATAAGTATTATATGTTGGATTCAAATCGTCCGAGGGAGTGAAGACCTCCACGTATTAACATAGGCTATAGAGTATCCGGTCTTCACCCTATGTATTAACATAGGCTATAATTTTCCCAATGTTTTCGGATAGGGAATAAGTTTTCCAATGTATTAAGATACCAAGCTTCAGATTGTAGGTTTCAGATGATAATTTTTTCCGTCGCCCGAATTTTCCATGTATAGCGTATTGATTTCCCTATGTATTAGAATTTCATTTTATGGAATTGAAAACTCATTGATATAGGCAATATATTTTTAACATAGTTAATAGGTTTCCTAATTATGATGGTAAGGTTTCAGATGGTAAGTTTCAGAAAAAAAATTTGGCGCCCAATCTTACCAGGTTTTACTTATGTATATGGTTTCAGTGTTGGGAATTAAGAACTCATTAGGATAGGGAATAGGTTTTCCAATGTAATAAGATAGGGAATGGTAAGGTTTCAGTGTGATGGTAAGAGAATGGTAAGAAAAACGGTACTTTTTGGATTTTGTGTGGAAATGTCTAGTTTTTTTGCAAAAATCTCAGCACGCGTTATGTATTTGGTGAGTTTTACTTGTAGATTGTATGATGAAAAAATTATGTTTTTTTTTTGGTTCATGGTAAGTCTATGATAAGATGGGTAAAATTTTGGAAATTTTATCAAACAAATTGAAAATTTTTTCAAAACCTTCAAAACACGATAAGATTGGATATAATTTGGCTTAAAAACTGTTCTATTAGATGATCCTACTTTTTAAAACAGTTCTCAATCCAGTTGAAACTATGCTGAAATATACTGAAACTTCAAAAAAGAATCAAATTTTAAAGAAAAATTGTTACACAAATTTCAAATTTTTGGAAAAAATTGCAGAAATTTTAGAAGTTTGTGAAAAAAAATGGAAAAATTTCATCAAAGTTTTTGGAAAAATTTGCAATTTTTTCTGAAAGAACTGCAGAAATCTCAAGGTTTTGGCAAGATTTGTTGCTTCTGATTTAATTGAATAAAAAAAAATACGTTTAAAGTTTGAAATTAACCTCGAATTGTATATCAATTGGCATCATGTTGAGACACTGATACAAAACTTTGAATAGCAATATGGATTTTTCGACAATTTTCTCTCAAAATTACAAAATACGATAAAATTTACCCTAAATGTAACTAAAAAGCGGTTTATATAATGCGCTGAACTTATAAAGCTCATATTAGCTGAATCGATACTAATACTTCCAGTTTTTCGAGAAAATAGTGTAATTAATCGTTATTTTATCGTAACAAAAAAAAAGAGTCAAATCTATCCAAAGTTTTCCGTTTTTGAGAAAATAGTGTAATTAATCGTTATTTTATCGTAACAAAAAAAAAGAGTCAAATCTATCCAAAGTTTTCCGTTTTTAACCTATCATTTGTATAATTATTTGATTTTTTGTTCAGTTCGAGCAGACTTCAACTAAGAATCTCAATTCAATTGAACAAATAGAGCAAGATCCATTGAAATTCCTAGATCAAACTCCATGATCTAACTCCTCCTCAGTTTTTTCTCAAAGATTAACCCAAACTTGTACAAAATTACAATTTCTGAGATGTTTTTCACGTTGGTAATAATAACAAGTTTCGGATCATTGCTGAAAAATGATCATTTTACTGCTAAAATTGACTAAAGATGGGCTAAATTTGTCTTAAAAATTATATTGGATTGGATGAATCTAATGATTATCTCTCTGTTGCTTCTATAACAAAACGTTCATGATTTTTCCTTAGAAGACTTCTTTGTTTTAAAGTTATTCTTGCTTTCTGCTTTTTCAATTTTTTCTCGATTGAACTCACTTTGCAAGAAAGTTTAGTCAAAACTGGGGAATTTAGAAGGGAACGAATTGTTTCAACTGAACGAACAATTTGGTGGCAGAGATAAAATTAGAACTGATAACGTCTGATGATTTTTTTGTAATTATTATATGTTCTCCTTCAGATTCCTTTGTTTAGTTATAACAATGAACTATTTAAACAAAGTACAACTTTTGCGATCATTAAATATCAATTTTTGTGCAAAACAGTTATTAATTTGCTTTTAATTCTTGATTTGTGTCGGAAAGCTCCTCAAAAAAGTCTCAGTGAGAAAGTATCGGGCTAGTTAAAGCATTTAAAATTACGTGAAAAATTCAGAATATAAAGTTGTGTTTTTACGTTGAGTTTTTAGAACAAATTAAGAGCAGCTTGATTGTTTTTAATCTGAAAACCTTTAAGCCTTTGGAAGTAGAAATACGCAAGGAGACGTATCGCTGTGAGTCTTGTGGGGTCCCACTACCTGCAAAACTTCTTCGTACGTGTAACCGTCCAATTTTTGTTGCTATTTTGAAGCTTGCTTCATCAGCGTCTTCATCTCCAAGTTAGGGCTGGCAAACAAGGACAAAATTTTAGCAACCTATTGTGTAAGAGAGTGCTTCGGCTACTTCTGGTTTATGATACTAATCTACAAAAATTCAAAGTGGTTACCTAATTGATACCATTCACCAAATTTTCCAATTTTTAGTTTACCAAAATTTTTATGCTGGTATAAGTTTTTTTTTCAAAATCTATTTTTCAACTTACTCCTTCGCTACATTCTCATGCTTTGCCTGATTTTTTTTGCGCCTGACTCCCCGTGAGCTTGTGTTTCCCGTCTGCTTGTGTTTCCGAGGGCTCGTTCGCTCCTTGTTGCGTGTGCTCGTGGTTTCTCTCATGGTCATGCGCTTGTCTTTCAATTTCCAATAATGCGTAAATGCTGATGGACATGGAGAATATGGTTACAGTGATGCTAACATATTGAGTCTAGGTACCTTGGATATGGCTTGTATTAAGGGCCTGAAGGGACATGTCGCAGTGAGGTATCCAGATGCCCATATATCAGGAAAAGTTTGCAAAAAATTTGCACACCTTTGTACAGGAAAAACTTGCAAAAAGTGCTGGTAATCAACTTCATAGCCAGAGCCACACAAAAAGGCCCAAATCTAAAACGGATGCCAAATTTGTCAAGAAAAGAGACTGGTAGGTCCTGGAATGTGCTTAGGGGATTACTGGTACAGTAAAATAAATCGCCTTCAGAATAAAGACGACTGCCTACTAATCGATAGAGACTAAAAGGACCCCAACAGCTCAGACAGACAAGTTCTCCACAGCCTTCATCTAAAGTATCAGTAGAGTGAGCTTCTTCAATTTCAGCTTTAATGGGCTGTGAGGAAAGAACTGAAGACTTAAAGGCTTTCAATTACTTAGACAACTTTCCTGTCCTTATTTCAGCAGCAATGTTTTGTTCATAATCTATTTTATCACTCTAAGCGTTTTCAGCAACTTGAAATTTTAACGCTTGAAATTTTGTGTGCATGTCAGTTTTTCTTTCTCGCCTTTTTAAGACACTTAAAAGAATGTGAAGTTGGCTTAGTTATTCACGGCGGTAAAGACGCTCGATAACGTGTGCGTTGTGGTGTGGTTTTGACGCTCGAAAACTTTTGCGTTTGTGCATTGCTTCCTTAAAGAGATGGTTCAGTCGCTTCCTTATCTCCGAGACAGTTTGTCGCGGACCACCAAAATAGTTGAAACGGATGCCCATGTTTCCTCATATTAACATTTACTTGTCAAAATTGCCATTTTCATACGTAATTTTAAATAAAACATTTTTGAATAGATATAGGTTCTTCAACAGAGAAATCATGAGTTTGTTTGATAGATTGGAAGTTTTTGGATCTTCGAGTTTGGACAGATTTATGCAACGTTTTCACTGACTAGTGTTTATTCGAGTATAAACTATTTTGTTATAAGTTGATAGTTATGATCAATTCCAGGATTTCTTTATTCAGTTCAAAGCAGGAAGACATACTGCATCAATTTATTTCAGGAAAGTTAAATCACCAAAAATTATAATATTAACGCAATTTTTCAAGAGACGTTTCGAAAATCATAGAAAAGTTGCCTTGAATCTTGGATAGAATATGCATCGTAGCTAATTGGAGGAGGGTTGTAACAACCTTAGAGGGATCTACTAACGTGACACTCAACTGCAGAGCCGTGCGTGGTAAATTCAAAGATCACTTGCTTTGATTTAAAAGAAGTTTTTACACAAATCATGATACCCCCATGTGCACTGTTGTTAGAATTTGACTGAATGTTGTCCCGAAAACACTTGTAATCATAGAAAAAAATCGCCGTAAAGTATTTTATGTTGGATTCAAATCGTCCGAGTGAGTGAAGACCTCCATGTATTAACATAGGCTATAGAGTATCCGGTCTTCACCCTATGTATTGACATAGGCTATATTTTTCCCAATGTTTTCAGATAGGGAATAACTTTTTGAATGTATTAAGATACCAAGCTTCAGATGGTAAGTTTTTTCGTCGCCCGATTTTCCCATGTATAGCGTATAGATTTCCCTATGTTTTAGAATTTCATTGAGGGGAATTAAAAACTCATTAAGATAGGGAATATATTTCCCATGTATTAACATAGGCAATAGTTTTCCTAATTATGATGGTAAGGTTTCAGATGGTAAGTTTCAGAAAAAAAATTTGGCGCCCGATCTTACCAAGTTTTACCTATGTATATGGTTTCAGTGTAGGGAATTAAGAATTCATTAAGATAGGGATTATGTTTCCCAATGTAATAAGATAGGGAATGGTAAGGTTTCATTGTGATGGTAAGAGAATGGTAAGAAGAACGATTTTTTTTGGATTTTGTGTGGAAATGCCTAGTTTTTTTCGCAAAAATCTCAGCACGCATATGTAATTGGTGAGTTTTACTTGTAGATCGTATAATGAAAGTATTATCTTCTTTTGGTTCAAGTTAAGTCTATGTAAGATGGGTAAAATGTTAAAATTTTTATCAAAAAAATTGAAAATTTTTTCAAAACCTTCAAAACACGATAAGATTGGATATAATTTGGCTTAAAAACTTTTCTATAAGTTGATCCTTCTTTTTAAAACAGTGCTCAATCCAACTGAAATTATGCTGAAATCTAGTGAAGTTTCGAAAAAAAATCAAGTTTTAAAAAAAATTGCCCAAATTTCAAGTTTTTGGAAAAAATTACAGAAATTTTAGAAGTTTTTGGAAAAAATTGCAAAAGTATCAAAGTTTTTGGAAAAAATTGCAAAGTTTTTGAAAAAACTGCAGAAATCTCAAGGTTTTGGCAAGTTTTGTTGCTTCTGATTTAATTGAATAAAAAATAAATACGTTTAGAGTTTAAAATTAAGCTCGAATTGTATATCAATTGGAATCATGTTGAGACACTGATACAAAACTTTGAATAGCAATATCGATTTTTCGACATTTTTCTCTCAAAATAATAAAATACGATAAAATTTAGCCTTATTGTAACTGAAAAGTGGTTTATATAATGCGCTGAACTTATAAAGCTCATATTAGCTGAATCGATACTGATACTTCCGATTTTTCGGGAAAAAGTGTAATTAATCGTTATTTTACCGAAAAAAAAGTCAAATCTATCCAAAGTTTTCCGTTTTTAACCTATCATTTGTGTAATTAATTGATTTTTTCTTCAATTTGAGGAGACTTCAACTAAGAATCTCAATTCAATTGAACAATAAGAGCAATATTCATTGAAATTTCTAGATCAAACTCCATAATCTAACTCCTCCTCAGTTTTTTCTCAAAGATTAACCCAAACTTGTAACAAGTTAAAACTTCTGAGACGTTTTTCACGTTAGTAGTAATAACAAGCTTCAGATCATTGATGAAAATTGATTATTTAACTGCTAAAATTGACTAAAGATGGGCTAAATTTGTCTTAAAAATTATATTGCATTGAAACCAGAATTAAAACCATAAATCTTTTGCATGAAATCTTCAATTGATTTCTCAAGCTAATAACTGTATGTTGCTGTTTCAACTCTGAATTTCTGTACTGATGTAAATTTCAGTTGAAAATGTTGTATATTATTAAATGAAGTTTTCACAAATTGGCAAAAACAAATATTTTTTCATCTTTTCTAGGTCAGTTATCAATTAAGTTTCTGAAATTTTCAGAAAACAGTAGAAAACCATTATTCTGAATGACTTAACCCCATTATATGCTTAAGAAAACACTTATGTATGAACACTTCTACACGCACTAAACAAGAAAAGCTTTAAAATAGTAAGAAGGCAAAACCTTTCAATTAGTCGATGTCGATGTTTTATAAATGTCCAGTTCTTTTTACAAAAGTTCAACATGTACTCAAACACTCATTAGCCTCTGTTATTCACTTTTACTACAAGTTTATCTCAGTGAAAGTCTCCGCAAGTTTGCAACCAATGGAGTTTTTACTGTAGACTAAAGATTTTTGGATCGATTTCCATTGAAAGTTTCACGACAGTTTGAACTCGATTGTTGCTAGTTTTTTCTCCTATTTTTTTTAAAAATATATATATTAACTTTATCTTCTCTTGGAGTTTGTTCGGAGGCTGCTGAGCACAAAATTTAACATTATGTTGACAAGAGTAATGCTTCTTCTTGATATGATTAGAAAGTTCCTCGATGCTATATGTATAAAAAGTTAAATTGGAACACTTTAAAACGCAACAGTGCTTTCGATGTCTTGACGCATCTTTACGTGTGCATTCTTTTCCACATTCAAGACATGCAACTCTTTCGTTTCTTTTCAGTGACGGCATCTCAATAAGTAAAGAAAGAAAAAATGCTAGTTTTAGAATGTTCCAAATTTTTAGAAAGAAAAAATTGAATAGCCTCAAAAAATGAATAAAAGTGAATAAAACAGCAAATTTCTTAACCAATTGTTTTTAACGTTAAAGCAAATCAGAATGGATATGCTATTTAGCCTAGCTGAAATAAACAATATCCAATATAACCATGAACTTTTTAAAAGTTTTACTATCAACCAATCAGAATCGAGCATTAATTATTAGAAAGTTTTTACCTTTTCTGATATCAACCAATCAGAATCGAGCTTCAATGGTCATGGAATTTTCAAAAAGTTGAATGTCAACCAATCAGAATTGATTTCTACTTCTCACGGATTTTTTAACAATTTTGTCAGTTTTTCTTTCTCGCCTTTTAAAGACACTTAAAAGAATGTGAAGTTGGCTTAGTTATTCACGGCGGTAAAGACGCTCGATAACGTGTGCGTTGTGGTGTGGTTTTGACGCTCGAAAACTTTTGCGTTTGTGCATTGCTTCCTTAAAGAGATGGTTCAGTCGCTTCCTTATCTCCGAGACAATTTGTCGCGGACCACCAAAATAGTTGAAACGGATGCCCATGTTTCCTCATACTAAAAATTAACTGTCAAAACTGCCATTTTCATACATAATTTCAAATAAAACATTTTTGCATCGATATAGGTTCTTCAACAGAGAAATCATGAGTTTGTTTGATAGATTGGAAGTTTTTGGATCTTCGAGTTTGGACAGATTTATGCAACGTTTTCACTGACTAGTGTTTATTCGAGTATAAACTATTTTGTTATAAGTTGATAGTAAACAAGGACAAAATTTTAGCAACCTATTGTGTAAGAGAGTGCTTCGGCTACTTCTGGTTTATGATACTAATCTACAAAAATTCAAAGTGGTTACCTAATTGATACCATTCACCAAATTTTCCAATTTTTAGTTTACCAAAATTTTTATGCTGGTATAAGTTTTTTTTTCAAAATCTATTTTTCAACTTACTCCTTCGCTACATTCTCATGCTTTGCCTGATTTTTTTTGCGCCTGACTCCCCGTGAGCTTGTGTTTCCCGTCTGCTTGTGTTTCCGAGGGCTCGTTCGCTCCTTGTTGCGTGTGCTCGTGGTTTCTCTCATGGTCATGCGCTTGTCTTTCAATTTCCAATAATGCGTAAATGCTGATGGACATGGAGAATATGGTTACAGTGATGCTAACATATTGAGTCTAGGTACCTTGGATATGGCTTGTATTAAGGGCCTGAAGGGACATGTCGCAGTGAGGTATCCAGATGCCCATATATCAGGAAAAGTTTGCAAAAAATTTGCACACCTTTGTACAGGAAAAACTTGCAAAAAGTGCTGGTAATCAACTTCATAGCCAGAGCCACACAAAAAGGCCCAAATCTAAAACGGATGCCAAATTTGTCAAGAAAAGAGACTGGTAGGTCCTGGAATGTGCTTAGGGGATTACTGGTACAGTAAAATAAATCGCCTTCAGAACAAAGACGACTGCCTACTAATCGATAGGGACTAAAAGGACCCCAACAGCTCAGACAGACAAGTTCTCCACAGCCTTCATCTAAAGTATCAGTAGAGTGAGCTTCTTCAATTTCAGCTTTAATGGGCTGTGAGGAAAGAACTGAAGACTTAAAGGCTTTCAATTACTTAGACAACTTTCCTGTCCTTATTTCAGCAGCAATGTTTTGTTCATAATCTATTTTATCACTCTAAGCGTTTTCAGCAACTTGAAATTTTAACGCTTGAAATTTTGTGTGCATGTCAGTTTTTCTTTCTCGCCTTTTTAAGACACTTGAAAGAATGTGAAGTTGGCTTAGTTATTCACGGCGGTAAAGACGCTCGATAACGTGTGCGTTGTGGTGTGGTTTTGACGCTCGAAAACTTTTGCGTTTGTGCATTGCTTCCTTAAAGAGATGGTTCAGTCGCTTCCTTATCTCCGAGACAGTTTGTCGCGGACCACCAAAATAGTTGAAACGGATGCCCATGTTTCCTCATATTAACATTTACTTGTCAAAATTGCCATTTTCATACGTAATTTTAAATAAAACATTTTTGAATAGATATAGGTTCTTCAACAGAGAAATCATGAGTTTGTTTGATAGATTGGAAGTTTTTGGATCTTCGAGTTTGGACAGATTTATGCAACGTTTTCACTGACTAGTGTTTATTCGAGTATAAACTATTTTGTTATAAGTTGATAGTTATGATCAATTCCAGGATTTCTTTATTCAGTTCAAAGCAGGAAGACATACTGCATCAATTTATTTCAGGAAAGTTAAATCACCAAAAATTATAATATTAACGCAATTTTTCAAGAGACGTTTCGAAAATCATAGAAAAGTTGCCTTGAATCTTGGATAGAATATGCATCGTAGCTAATTGGAGGAGGGTTGTAACAACCTTAGAGGGATCTACTAACGTGACACTCAACTGCAGAGCCGTGCGTGGTAAATTCAAAGATCACTTGCTTTGATTTAAAAGAAGTTTTTACACAAATCATGATACCCCCATGTGCACTGTTGTTAGAATTTGACTGAATGTTGTCCCGAAAACACTTGTAATCATAGAAAAAAATCGCCGTAAAGTATTTTATGTTGGATTCAAATCGTCCGAGTGAGTGAAGACCTCCATGTATTAACATAGGCTATAGAGTATCCGGTCTTCACCCTATGTATTGACATAGGCTATATATTCCCAATGTTTTCAGATAGGGAATAACTTTTCCAATGTATTAAGATACCAAGCTTCAGATGGTAAGTTTTTTCGTCGCCCGATTTTCCCATGTATAGCGTATAGATTTCCCTATGTTTTAGAATTTCATTGAGGGGAATTAAAAACTCATTAAGATAGGGAATATATTTCCCATGTATTAACATAGGCAATAGTTTTCCTAATTATGATGGTAAGGTTTCAGATGGTAAGTTTCAGAAAAAAAATTTGGCGCCCGATCTTACCAAGTTTTACCTATGTATATGGTTTCAGTGTAGGGAATTAAGAATTCATTAAGATAGGGATTATGTTTCCCAATGTAATAAGATAGGGAATGGTAAGGTTTCATTGTGATGGTAAGAGAATGGTAAGAAGAACGATTTTTTTTGGATTTTGTGTGGAAATGTCTAGTTTTTTTCGCAAAAATCTCAGCACGCATATGTAATTGGTGAGTTTTACTTGTAGATCGTATAATGAAAGTATTATCTTCTTTTGGTTCAGGTTAAGTCTATGTAAGATGGGTAAAATGTTAAAATTTTTATCAAAAAAATTGAAAATTTTTTCAAAACCTTCAAAACACGATAAGATTGGATATAATTTGGCTTAAAAACTTTTCTATAAGTTGATCCTTCTTTTTAAAACAGTGCTCAATCCAACTGAAATTATGCTGAAATCTAGTGAAGTTTCGAAAAAAAATCAAGTTTTAAAAAAAATTGCCCAAATTTCAAGCTTTTGGAAAAAATTACAGAAATTTTAGAAGTTTTTGGAAAAAATTGCAAAAGTATCAAAGTTTTTGGAAAAAATTGCAAAGTTTTTGAAAAAACTGCAGAAATCTCAAGGTTTTGGCAAGTTTTGTTGCTTCTGATTTAATTGAATAAAAAATAAATACGTTTAGAGTTTAAAATTAAGCTCGAATTGTATATCAATTGGAATCATGTTGAGACACTGATACAAAACTTTGAATAGCAATATCGATTTTTCGACATTTTTCTCTCAAAATAATAAAACACGATAAAATTTACCCTTATTGTAACTAAAAAGTGGTTTATATAATGCGCTGAACTTATAAAGCTCATATTAGCTGAATCGATACTGATACTTCCGATTTTTCGGGAAAAAGTGTAATTAATCGTTATTTTACCGAAAAAAAAAGTCAAATCTATCCAAAGTTTTCCGTTTTTAACCTATCATTTGTGTAATTAATTGATTTTTTCTTCAATTTGAGGAGACTTCAACTAAGAATCTCAATTCAATTGAACAATAAGAGCAATATTCATTGAAATTTCTAGATCAAACTCCATAATCTAACTCCTCCTCAGTTTTTTCTCAAAGATTAACCCAAGCTTGTAACAAGTTAAAACTTCTGAGACGTTTTTCACGTTAGTAGTAATAACAAGCTTCAGATCATTGATGAAAATTGATTATTTAACTGCTAAAATTGACTAAAGATGGGCTAAATTTGTCTTAAAAATTATATTGCATTGAAACCAGAATTAAAACCATAAATCTTTTGCATGAAATCTTCAATTGATTTCTCAAGCTAATAACTGTATGTTGCTGTTTCAACTCTGAATTTCTGTACTGATGTAAATTTCAGTTGAAAATGTTGTATATTATTAAATGAAGTTTTCACAAATTGGCAAAAACAAATATTTTTTCATCTTTTCTAGGTCAGTTATCAATTAAGTTTCTGAAATTTTCAGAAAACAGTAGAAAACCATTATTCTGAATGACTTAACCCCATTATCTGCTTAAGAAAACACTTATGTATGAACACTTCTACACGCACTAAACAAGAAAAGCTTTAAAATAGTAAGAAGGCAAAACCTTTCAATTAGTCGATGTCGATGTTTTATAAATGTCCAGTTCTTTTTACAAAAGTTCAACATGTACTCAAACACTCATTAGCCTCTGTTATTCACTTTTACTACAAGTTTATCTCAGTGAAAGTCTCCGCAAGTTTGCAACCAATGGAGTTTTTACTGTAGACTAAAGATTTTTGGATCGATTTCCATTGAAAGTTTCACGACAGTTTGAACTCGATTGTTGCTAGTTTTTTCTCCTATTTTTTCTTAAAAATATATATATTAACTTTATCTTCTCTTGGAGTTTGTTCGGAGGCTGCTGAGCACAAAATTTAACATTATGTTGACAAGAGTAATGCTTCTTCTTGATATGATTAGAAAGTTCCTCGATGCTATATGTATAAAAAGTTAAATTGGAACACTTTAAAACGCAACAGTGCTTTCGATGTCTTGACGCATCTTTACGTGTGCATTCTTTTCCACATTCAAGACATGCAACTCTTTCGTTTCTTTTCAGTGACGGCATCTCAATAAGTAAAGAAAGAAAAAATGCTAGTTTTAGAATGTTCCAAATTTTTAGAAAGAAAAAATTGAATAGCCTCAAAAAATGAATAAAAGTGAATAAAACAGCAAATTTCTTAACCAATTGTTTTTAACGTTAAAGCAAATCAGAATGGATATGCTATTTAGCCTAGCTGAAATAAACAATATCCAATATAACCATGAACTTTTTAAAAGTTTTACTATCAACCAATCAGAATCGAGCATTAATTATTAGAAAGTTTTTACCTTTTCTGATATCAACCAATCAGAATCGAGCTTCAATGGTCATGGAATTTTCAAAAAGTTGAATGTCAACCAATCAGAATTGATTTCTACTTCTCACGGATTTTTTAACAATTTTGTCAGTTTTTCTTTCTCGCCTTTTTAAGACACTTAAAAGAATGTGAAGTTGGCTTAGTTATTCACGGCGGTAAAGACGCTCGATAACGTGTGCGTTGTGGTGTGGTTTTGACGCTCGAAAACTTTTGCGTTTGTGCATTGCTTCCTTAAAGAGATGGTTCAGTCGCTTCCTTATCTCCGAGACAGTTTGTCGCGGACCACCAAAATAGTTGAAACGGATGCCCATGTTTCCTCATACTAAAAATTAACTGTCAAAACTGCCATTTTCATACATAATTTCAAATAAAACATTTTTGCATCGATATAGGATCTTCAACAGAGAAATCATGAGTTTGTTTGATAGATTGGAAGTTTTTGGATCTTCGAGTTTGGACAGATTTATGCAACGTTTTCACTGACTAGTGTTTATTCGAGTATAAACTATTTTGTTATAAGTTGATAGTTATGATCAATTCCAGGATTTCTTTATTCAGTTCAAAGCAGGAAGACATACTGCATCAATTTATTTCAGGAAAGTTAAATCACCAAAAATTATAATATTAACGCAATTTTTCAAGAGACGTTTCGAAAATCATAGAAAAGTTGCCTTGAATCTTGGATAGAATATGCATCGTAGCTAATTGGAGGAGGGTTGTAACAACCTTAGAGGGATCTACTAACGTGACACTCAACTGCAGAGCCGTGCGTGGTAAATTCAAAGATCACTTGCTTTGATTTAAAAGAAGTTTTTACACAAATCATGATACCCCCATGTGCACTGTTGTTAGAATTTGACTGAATGTTGTCCCGAAAACACTTGTAATCATAGAAAAAAATCGCCGTAAAGTATTTTATGTTGGATTCAAATCGTCCGAGTGAGTGAAGACCTCCATGTATTAACATAGGCTATAGAGTATCCGGTCTTCACCCTATGTATTGACATAGGCTATATATTTCCCAATGTTTTCAGATAGGGAATAACTTTTCCAATGTATTAAGATACCAAGCTTCAGATGGTAAGTTTTTTCGTCGCCCGATTTTCCCATGTATAGCGTATAGTTTTCCCTATGTTTTAGAATTTCATTGAGGGGAATTAAAAACTCATTAAGATAGGGAATATATTTCCCATGTATTAACATAGGCAATAGTTTTCCTAATTATGATGGTAAGGTTTCAGATGGTAAGTTTCAGAAAAAAAATTTGGCGCCCGATCTTACCAAGTTTTACCTATGTATATGGTTTCAGTGTAGGGAATTAAGAATTCATTAAGATAGGGATTATGTTTCCCAATGTAATAAGATAGGGAATGGTAAGGTTTCATTGTGATGGTAAGAGAATGGTAAGAAGAACTATCAGCAACCTCCAGCAAAAACTTTTTCAGATTCCGGTCTCGAGAACAGTTAGGAAAGTCGAAACTAGGATCGTTCGAAGTCCCCTCCCTCCCCCCTACCGGCATCAAGAGCATCAGCAACTTCAAAAAATTTAGCGCTTCCAGCACCCTCAGAACCCACAGAAAACACTCAAGATCAGCAACCGCATTCTAACAAAGGCACTATAAATTTCATTTTTTGAAGCCCGTGATTCTTCGCCAAACTGCTCGTCAGCGAGCACTGAAAACACTAGAACAGTTGCGCACTCCGAAACGACGGCAATTATTCGAACTGCAAACCCTGGCATTGTAATCGCGTTCGTTACCTCTAAACTAACCAACCGTGAACAAGTTCATATAAACATAACATAAACTGAATTTGAAGCACAAATGGAAGAGTTTTCCGCTAAAGCAATGAAAACTTACTCTAGCAGAAAAATTTTCCATTTATAACAAATTGTAGCTATGCTGAGATAGCGCGGTGCTTAAAAAATCGAAACAGCTTATGGCCCCTAAACTAGTAATAAGGTCCGGGATTGGTTCCCGCACTATTCTATCTGTAAACCAACTCACTGTAAACCAATTCTCTCTGTATAATATAAATAAATGAACACAAACGAATGGTCTCAAACGACATAGAAACCGAAGCTCGAATCACGTTTGACTTCATAACTGACGTCATAACTTCTCAGTTCGCACCGGCATACTTAACATCCCAGATCGCAACCGAAAAAATTATTACGTCACAACTGTGGAGTTGTTATTCAGTACCATCAGATAAGGATCGACATTTTGCAGACGTCAAAAACCTTGTTGAAATAGAATGAAAAGATTTGGAAAATAAATATCGATTACTGCAATGACTAGTTTCAGAAATGGTCGATAGACTACATTGGAGATTGACGATTTTGTAAGAAAATAGCCATAGCCACGGTAAAGCAGTCAATTGGTTGCAGTTCCAGAAGGAACTTTGCAGAAGTTAATTCTACGTGTCTTCAAGGAAAGACCGTGGAACACAAAAAGGAAGATTAGTCAAGTTTTTCTTCTATTATAAACTATCAGCAACCTCCAGCAAAAACTTTTTCGGAACCCTTTCTCGGGAACAGTAACGAAATTCGAAACTAGGATCGTTCAATTTTCGAAACCCGTGATTCTTCGCCAAACTGCTCGTGAGCGAGCACTAAAATCACTACAACAGTTGCGCACTCCGAAACGACTGAAAGATTTTGGCTGCAAATTCTATTTCAAATTCGACGTCATAGAATAAGCCTCCAAGAAGTAATAACCGTGCGTTAAAGAGACTCCTAAAGAGAAAACGTGGTTGAGGTGCTTGCCAAAAATTTAAATTTTTAAATTTTTTTCGATCCGTTTTTTGAACCAGGGATCTTCTGAAAAATTTAAGTAAGATCTGACTAATGCAACAAAAACTAGGAATTTTGACAAAAACTAACAGCACGCTTTAGTCTGGACTCGAAATAACAGGCTTTGAAGCATTCACTCTTTTTCCTAGACACGTTTGTCAAGCAACCGGCGAATTAGTGGTTCACTTTAGGAACTCTCGTTAGCCCGATAAAAACCTTCTCTGGATTTCGAAGCAACACAGTTTCTTGCGTCAAAACAATTGCATTCTTTTGCTAAAAAAACCACAGAGCTTTACTTGTTATGCGTGAATATTGGAGAAGACAGCTTAGAGATTGCAGGTGTGAAGGCTAAGAGTCTCGCATTCAACTCCTCAATGTCGTCATATTGGTGGTACGGCAACAAACCAAAAAGCCAACCAATCGAAAAAAGTTACAATTCCAAGGAGATTAAAAATTAATAATTTTATGCAACACAACAACAGATTGTCACTATTTTTATGCAATTATAAATATCTACGCAATTGTCCAAGCAGTAACTGGTGTTATGCAATAGTTACGTAATTATTCATACAATTATGAAAGCAGTAAAACTAAGCAATAAAATTGCAAAATAATTACCGCGTACGTACTAAAAGCCAGTGCGGAACTTAAGAGCTCAAAATTTACCATTTTTTGCGGAATTCACAGCGAATGCCTAAAACTATGAAAAGTATAATTTGCACCTTGGATCTGTTCTCTTAGCATTTGAAAAAGAACCAGTTTTTTTAAACTAGTTATACTGAGCGCTAAATATGCGGAATTCATTAACAAAAGTCAAACTTGCTCAAATTCAGACTGCACTTGTCCATATCAGGTAGATTATTACTTGAAAATTGCGGAATCAGTATCTTAAACTCAAAACATATCTGCTTTCTCCTTTGCAGTACAGGATTACTTGAAAACTGTGGACTTAGCTTGATCCTATTTCCACTGGGTTGAACTTTGTTGATTTTCGAGTCTTCTGGATATGTTTAATTTTCATAAATTCGAAAATTATTTCAGCGTACCGTGGAAAAATACCGCAGATACTCTATTGAGAATAGCGTCGATCTAATCATTGAAGGCGACCAAGATTTTGGCCAGTTTAACAGCCAATCAAAATCCCTAAGACAATTAGGAGCAAAACTGACTCATAGTTGCGATTCGCGAACTTTTTGGGAGCTCAATTTTGGTGTCTCAAATGAGAGATGCTGTCACGTGGCTCCCACTATATGTGTCAAGAGAAACTAGGGACTTCCATAAACTTGTCAGCCGGTTATTGGTGAAATTAAAATAATAATTTGTATAGTTTTACCCAAGGCGTCACTAGTCAGCATCGAAGACATTGGATGAGTTTGTCCGGATGCCAACCAAACGATTACTCAGTGTTTTTATTTAGACGAAAAATGCACAACAAAAAACTGATGACACCCATCCTCACTAAAAAGTGTACCATTCAATTCTTCGAAGTAAATTTGACCAGACGGGAAGCCAACGGTCCATTTTTTCTCTTCATTACTATGTCGACGGGAAAATAAGCAAGTTGTCTCTTTTCTAGACCCTGTGCTCTGCTTGTGATAAGTGAAAGGGAAGAAATGAAATAGGTTAGCTTTACATTTGAACATTTCTTTGAAAGAGTATAGAAAAGAGATTTTGTTGCTCGCTTCAAGGAAAATACAGATACATACGTTAAGTCTGTAAGGTTGTTGCAAGACCTCTACCCGAGTCTCGTTTCAAAAAATCTTTAAAATAATACGGGTTTGTCACCACCAAAGACTCCAGTGAACCTTTGAGAAAAAGCTTGAACGAAAGCACGAAATTACTCACAGAGTTTTACGTTTCAGATTACGAGAACCGGGTTGAAATCCACTAGCAAGTTTCATTGCTAATTTTTTAGGAACATAAGTTGTCCCCCTGCAAACTAAAATTGATTAAAAAGCCACAAATTGTGGTGAGTAAATTTTCACAATTTCCCTGGGAACATATGAGTGAATATCTCGAAAAATCCAGTCACCATGCGAACAAGTATTTTCAAAGAAGGACAAGGAGAGACGGAGGAAGATTGCGTAACTAAGTACCATTGTCCCTCGAACTTTTATTATCACTATACAACATCACCAAAAATGGCAAATGCAGACGTTATTCTCTAACCGATGTGGAAGACGTCTTGGGATTAACCAATTCTATCGCCTTGTATTTTAAAATATGTCAAAAGAATTTGGAATTTCCGAAAATTGCTCCCGGTGAAAAGCGTCCATCTAGTTTACTGCTTTCCAGTTTGAGGTTTTATAAATTGGGTCTACCTTTGGATCTACAGCGGCAGTAGTTGCGTGAAAGCAAGCCAAACTAGGTCTAGCGTCACAATCTATTGTTGAAAAATGAATCTATGATTTAGAAGAAACTGTCCCATGTAAAAATAATGCTCAAACTATTCTTCTTGGACATTTCAAGACATCCAGTTGCTTTGTTTTGCTGACTTTTACATAGATTTGGCCAGAAAAAAACATGGACTTTGGAGGATCGTTTGAAACCCGAATCGCCGGAAACGAGTCAACAAATAATTTTCAATCTAGTGATACTGGGCAAAACCAAACGCAAGAGCTCCTGGCAAAAAATGTCACCTGCAGCGATCCAATGGCTTAAATTTCCAGGTAGTGATTTTCAATTTTCGAATCTAGAAGGCATAGCCGTTTCTCTGCACTCTGAAACAGTTGTTTTTGCCAAATACATCTGGGGAGCACCTTTTCAGCTATTCACGTCAATGACATGCAACCACTTTTGATAGAGCAATTTCAAAATGGCAAAGAAAGTAAGGTTGGTGCAATGGTGGTTTTAAGGTTACATCGAGCTGAAAAACTGCAGCACATCCCGAATACTGACTCCGAAGTATCCCCCTAGTCTAACTGATCACATGTAGCTTACATAGTACGACAAAGCAGGATAGTTGAGCTCCCTTGAAAGATCTAATTAGCTTGACGCAGGATGCTGGCCTCAAAACAGTACAACAAAACTTGATATCAAATTCGACGAGCGAGTCCAGTGTTAAAACAACGTTCAGGTAAAATAAGTAAGGGTTACATCTAAATAATCAGTCGGGGGCTTTTAACACTGGACAAGGTCTGAGACTAAACTACTAGCAACCGAAACAAACGAAATTTAAATCGTCAAGAGTCAACGAGGCTACAGCAACAACGTCAAACATAGGAAAAGATATATGACAGCAAACATAACGAAGCCGCCGGGCCATCTCGTCTAGTTTGGCCTTAAGAAACGATCACGTACATCCATACCATATGGTAGCGTCGGCTAGTCTTTTTTTTTCAATGATCTTTAAAGATCACGGTTGCAATAGGGGCTCAGTTCTCTGTAATGGTTTGTTTGGACGAAAGCCAGAATCGCAACAGGGGCCAATTCTTTACAATGGTTCAAATTGACAAAAAATTAGAAAAAGTCAATCACGAGAGCGATGAAACGTTTTTCTGAGAAATATAAAAGTCAAAATCATTTTAAAATAATAAGCAAAAAAAATGATTTCTGCAGTTGTTGGGGAGACTCGTAGCGAGGTGCGCCATAACAAGTGGTTAATTGTTTACATAAGACTCAATAAAACAGTTGAAAGTTTTTTTTCGGGCTGCTAGTATGGTTAGATCCTCAAAAGTCCTGGGACCTAAATATCAAAGATGTGCTGTTTCCAGCTGACTATTAATCTGTGTGGCTACCAGATGATACCCTTGGCATAATGCCGACTGGTTCTCATCTCGAAAGGTGAGAAGGACACGAATGGCTTTTTTTGATATCAATTAATTTTTACCGATGATGTGTTTATTTTTTCAGTTGCATGCATTCGAGCGACAATCGATTTTTATCATTGGTTCAACAAACTGCAAACGGATTCCGCAGATTTTAAGTGGATTATCCTAAATTTGATTTAATCAGTTTGACTAATTGCTATAGCTAGAACAAAGCAATGCCGAATTTACTTAAATGAATTTCACCTTTGTCATGGAATCTACAAAAAAATCCTAACACACTTTCTAATTTCGGGTTTAAGCAAGTTATTTAATTTTTTGTAGAAACTTTTTTTTATAAATTTAGTATAAATTTGATATGGACAAATAACCAGCAGTTTTCCGGTCTAAAAAGGTTCCCATTAGCCATTAAGATGATAAAAGTAAACTGCCATATGCTTTCAATATTGTTTTAGTTCAGTCAGTGAGTTAAAAACAATCACGTTTTTTATATCTACATCAAAAAAATTCTCTCCTGGAACTTTAGGAGTCTTTATCATTTAATTAACTGATTTCGATGTCTATTACATTACAGATTTTAAACTATCATATTGAAATTAGTATGAAAAAAATCGGAGATCAAACTGAAAACAATGTTTTCAAAATAATTAAAATGTCAACTTCCATCGTTTGGAAATTTCCGGTAAAATTCCTTATAGGTTATGGTTGAGGTTATGGTTGACGTTTATCGCAACAGTTTTTAACTTCCAGCGAGTGAATACATATCCATTTTTTATTAACTAATAACAATTTCTGAATTAAAAAAACAACGCTCGAGACTTTGTGGAACTGAAATGAGTTTTTCGTTGACATAGTCTCAGTCAAGGCTTAGTGGCTACTTATGATAATTGAGGTAGTCTCATAAATGTCTAACCTAAAAAACTTGTCCTGTCTTAGTTAATTGTTGGATTTTGCTCAACTTTTTCCAGGGTGTTTGTATGAGGCTAATCTGAAGCTGAAGTTAACCGAAAGCTAGTTTCTCCAGAAAAAAATGAAGTAAGCATTACGGTCTTTTGAAGCAAAATAAAAACGTTTCACTTTGCAAATCTGAGATTAATATATAATATATATGTGAACGAGGTTCAATGATTTAAAAAAAAACAAATTTGTAAGAGTTTAAAATTTGAAATTATTTTCTTTATCATAACTATGGTGACTGCATTGTGTGATTTTCCATCAGAGTATGGAATGTTTTAGAGCAATCAAAAATCTCTCAATTTGGGCGAGGTTGGCTGAGGTTCCCATTTTGTAATTAACTATGTAGCCGTCCACTCGGAGGAGATAACAGTTTTTTTATTCTGGTTATTTGTCTTGTCCACAGTCTAGTTTCGACCCCGACAGGATACTTATTAAATTTGTGGGTTACAGGGCATATTAAATTTGTGGGTTACTTGAACGTCGTTTCGACACTGGACGTCGTCGAAGTGGTTCTATCATTTTGCTGTGTTGCAGTGAGGTCAGCATCGTTTTGAATACGGTCGTACTGGTTCCACTTAATAGGTTTAAACTTACTAATAACTTTGCCATCTAGAAAAGCAGCCAATCACAAAACCTGTCCAAAACTTTACGCTGTCCAAAACTTGCACGCAGATCACGCTGTTCTAAGTGCCCAGCGTACCTGAAAGAAAATATGTTCCACTCCTCTTCGCTGCTATCATTCCAGTGTGTTGTCGGAATTAAACTCACTAAAAACAATAATATTCCTATTTACTTCTAGAAAAGCAGCCAATTCAAAATCCAAAGTAGCAAATTTGGTTTCAAACAAAAGGTGAAAGAGCGAATTTTTAAACTAATTTATTGACATAAAAACGACACATGGGGTCCTCTATGAAGCGTCGATCACGCGCCTAGGAGGAACCGAAACTTTGAATTCTTAGGGTCTTCAAAGTTTCGATGTCTATTACATTACAGACATCGAGTACTTTGCAGGGAGTACTGGTCGGCACTGAGGAGGGTGGGGAGCAGGGAGTACTGGTCGGCACTGATGATGGTGGCTACTTTGCAGTGGTAACACACCAACACTTGGTCTTTCTTGAATGATTGCAAAGCAACCGAACCTGGTAAAAAAGAAATCAAATGACTGATTCAACACTGAAAATTTGGTAAGATATACTTATTGGGTCGATAAATTTATATGTACCTCTTCCAAAAATGGGAAACTTCACATCACTTATGCCGACCCAACTTTGATTCAATATAAGACTCTGTACCTTCCGATGTCATAGGTAGTATGTTCCAAGCATGGCGCTTTCACAAGCGGCTGAAACTTTCACTTTGACCCATCATTCAGCAGGTACGACAAATGGTCAACCACCTTGTTCAGATCACCCACTTCTTCTCTGAGTAAAAAAATTGTGGCAAAATGGGGGCAGTTTTTTTTCTGGAATCTGTGCTCTGCTTGTGATAAGTGACAAAGAAGAAATGCAAGACGCTAGCTCTAAATTTGATTATTTCATTGTAAGAGTTTAGAAAAAACATATTGTTGTTAGCTCCAAAGAAAAAGCAGATAGATACGTTAAGTCTAGGGTGTTGCAAGACCTCTAACCGAGTCTGGTTTCAAAAGTAACAGGACACACAATTTTTTTTGTTTTGCAGGTAAGTCAATTTAATGGTACGGTAACAAGCCAAAAGGCCAACCACTTGTAAAAAGTTACCATTCCAGGGAGCCAAAAATTAATTTCCAGTTACGCACTCCAAAACGACTGAAAGATTTTGGCTGCAATTTCTATTTCAAGTTCGACGTCATAGAATAAGCCTCCAAGAATCAATAACCGTATGTTAAAGAGACTCCTAAAAAAAAACGTGGGTGAGGTGCTTGCCAAAAATTTAAATTTTTAAATTTTTTTCGATCCGTTTTTTGAACCAGGGATCTTCTGAAAAATTTAAGTAAGATCTGACTAATGCAACAAAAACTAGGAATTTTGACAAAAACTAACAGCACGCTTTAGTCTGGACTCGAAATAACAGGCTTTGAAGCATTCACTCCTTTTCCTAGACACGTTTGTCAAGCAACCGGCGAATTAGTGGTTCACTTTAGGAACTCTCGTTAGCCCGATAAAAACCTTCTCTGAATTTCGAAGCAACACAGTTTCTTGCGTCAAAACAATTGCATTCTTTTGCTAAAAAAACCACAGAGCTTCCCTTGTTATGCGTGAATATTGGAGAAGACAGCTTAAAGATTGGAGGTGTGGAGGTTAAGAGGCTCGCATTCAACTCATCAATGTCGTCATATTGGTGGTACGGCAACAAACCAAAAATCCAACCAATCGGAAAAAGTTACCATTCCAAGGAGATTAAAAATTAATAATTTTATGCAACACAACAACAGATTGTCACTATTTTTATGCAATTATAAATATCTACGCAATTGTCCACGCAGTAACTGTTGTTATGCAATAGTTACGTAATTATTCATGCAATTATGAAAGCAGTAAAACTAAGCAATAAAACTGCAAAATAATTACCGCGTACGTACTAAAAGCCAGTGCGGAACTCAACAGCTCAAAAATTACCATTTTTTGTGGATTTCACAGCGAATGCTTAAAACTATGAAAAGTATAATTTACACCTTGGATTTGTTCTCTCAGCATTTGAAAAAGAACCAGTTTTTTTAATAGTTATGCTGAGCGCTAAATATGCGGAATTCATTAACAAAAGTCAAACTTGCTCAAATTCAGACCGCACTTGTCCATATCAGGTAGATTGTTACTTTAAAATTGCGGAATCAAAACTTTAAACTCAAAACTTATGTGCTTTTTGCTTTGCAGCACAGGATTACTTGAAAACTGTGGACTAAGCTTGATCCTGTTTCCAATCGTTTTTTCAATTACACTGGGTTGAACTTTGCTGATTTTCGAGTTTTCTGGATATGTTTGATTTTCCTAACTTCGGAAGTTATTTCAGAGTACCGTGGAAAAATACCGCAGATACTCTATTGAGCATAGCGTTGATCTAATCATTGAAGGCGACCAAGATTTTGGCCAGTTTAACAGCCAATCAAAGTCCCTAAGAAAATTAGGAGCAAAACTGACTCATAGTTGCGATTCGCGATCTTTTTGGGGGCTCAATTTTGGTGTCTCAAATGAGAGATGCTGTCTCGTGGCTCCCACTATATGTGTCAAGAGAAACTAGGGACTTCCATAAACTTGTCAGCCGGTTATTGGTGAAATTAAAATAATAATTTGTATAGTTTTACCCAAGGCGTCACTAGTCAGCATCGAAGACATTGGATGAGTTTGTCCGGATGCCAACCAAACGATTACTCAGTGTTTTTATTTAGACGAAAAATGCACAACAAAAAACTGATGACACCCATCCTCACTAAAAAGCTTACCATTCAATTCTTCGAAGTAAATTTGACCAGACGGGAAGCCAACGGTCCATTTTTTCTCTTCATTACTATGTCGACGGGAAAATAAGCAAGTTGTCTCTTTTCTGGACCCTGTGCTCTGCTTGTGATAAGTGACAGGGAAGAAATGAAATAGGTTAGCTTTACATTTGAACAATTCTTTGAAAGAGTATAGAAGAGAGTTTTTGTTGCTCGCTTCAAGGAAAATACAGATACATACGTTAAGTCTATAAGGTTGTTGCAAGACCTCTACCCGAGTATCGTTTCAAAAAATCTTAAAATGCTACGGGTTTGTCACCACCAAAGACTCCAGTGAACCTTTGAGAAAAAGCTTGAACGAAAGCACGAAATTACTCACAGAGTTGTACGTTTCAGATTACGAGAACCGGGTTAAAATCTACTAGCAAGTTTCATTGCTAATTTTTTAGGAACATAAGTTGACCCCCTACAATCTAAAATTGATCAAAAAGCCACAAATTGTGGTGAGTAAATTTTTACAATTTCTCTGGGAACATATGAGTGAATATCTCGAAAAATCCAGTCACCGTGCGAACAAGTATTTTCAAAGAAGGACAAGGAGAGACGGAGGAAGATTGCGTAACTAAGTACCATTGTCCCTCGAACTTTTATTGTCACTACACAACATCACCAAAAATGGCAAATGCAGACGTTCTTCTCTAAACGATGTGGAAGACGTCTTGGGATTAACCAATTCTATCGCCTTGTATCTAAAAATATGTCAAAAATATCTGGAATATCCGAAAATTGCTCTCGGTGAAAAGCGTCCATCTAGTTTACGGCTTTCCAGTTTGCGGTTTTATAAATTGGGTACCTTTGGATCTACAGCGGCAGTAGTTGCGTGAAAGCAAGCCAAACTAAGTCTAGCGTCACAATCTATTGTGGAAAAATGAGTCTATGATTTGGAAGACACTGTCCCAAGTAAAAAAAATAATGCTCAAACCATTCTTCTTGGACATTTCAAGACATCCAGTTGCTTTGTTTTGCTGAATTTTACATAGATTTGGCCAAAAAAACATGGACTTTGGAGGATCGTTTGAAACCCGAATCGCTGGAAACGAGTCAACAAATAATTTTCAAACTAGTGATACTGGGCAAAACCAAACGCAAGAGCTCCTGGCAAAAAATGTCACCTGCAGCGATCCAATGGCTTAAATTTCCAGGTAGTGATTTTCAATTTTCGAATCTAGAAATCCAGAAATCTAGAAATTTTTGACATCTAGAAATACATTTGCCAAATACATCTGGGGAGCACCTTTTCAGCTATTCACGTCAATAACAAGCAACCACTTTTAATAGAGCAATTTCAAAATGGCAAAGAAAGTAAGGTTGAGGCAATGGTGGTTTTAAGGACACATCGAGCTGAAAAATTGCAGCACATCCCAAATACTGACTCCGAAGAATCCCCCTAGTCTAACTGATCACATGTAGCTTACATAGTACGACAAAGCAGGATAGTTGAGCTCCCTTGAAAGATCTAATTAGCTTGACGCAGGATGCTGGCCTCAAAACAGTACAACAAAACTTGATATCAAATTCGACGAGTCCAGTGTTAAAACAACCTTCAGGTAAAATACGTCAGGATTACATCTAAATAATCAGTCGGGGGCTTTTAACACTGGACAAGGTCTCAAACTAAACCACTAGCAACCGAAACAAACGAAATTTATATCGTCAAGAGTCAACGAGGTTACAGCAACAACGTCAAACATAGGAAAATATATATGACAGCAAACATAACGAAGCCAGATGGCCATCTCGTCTAGTTTGGCCTTAAGAAACGATCACGTACATGCATACCATATGGTAGCGTCGGCTAGTCTTTTTCTTCAATGATCTTCAAAGATCACGATTGCAATAGGGGCTAAGTTCTCTGTAATGGTTTGTTTGGACGAAAGCCAGAATCGCAACAGGGGCCAATTCTTTACAATGGTTCAAATTGACAAAAAATTAGAAAAAAGTCAATCACGAGAGCGATGAAACGTTTTTCTGAGAAATATAAAATTCAAAATAATTTTAAAATAATAAGCAAAAAAAATGATTTCTGCAGTTGTTGGGGAGACTCTTAGCGAGGTGCGCCATAACAAGTGGTTAATTGTTTACAAAAGACTCAATAAAACAGGTGAAAGTTTTTTTCGGGCTGCTAGTATGGTTAGATCCTCAAAAGTCCTGGGACCTAACTATCAAAGATGTGCTGTTTCCAGCTGACTATTAATCTGTGTGGCTACCAGATGATACCCTTGGCATAAGGCCGACTGGTTCTCACCTCGAAAGGTGAGAAGGACACGAAATGCTTTTTTTGATATCAATTAATTTTTACCGATGATGTGTTTATTTTTTCAGTTGCATGCATTCCAGCGACAATCGATTTTTATCATTGGTTCAACAAACTGCAAACGGATTCCGCAGATTTTAAGTGGATTATCCTAAATTTGATTTAATCAGCTTGAACAATTGCTATAGCTAGAACAAAGCAATGCCGAATTTACTGAAAAGAATTTCACCTTTGTCATGGAATCTACAAAAAAATCCTAAAACACTTTCTAATTTCGGGTTTAAGCAAGTTATTTAATTTTTTGTAGAAACTTTTTTTAAAAAAATTTAGTATAAATTTGATATGAACAAATAACCAGCCGTTTTCCGGTCTAAAAATGTTCCGATTAGCCATTAAGATGATAAAAGTAAACTGCCATATGCTTTCAATATTGTTTTAGTTCAGTCAGTGAGTTAAAATCAATCACGTTTTTTACATCTACATCAAAAAAATTCTCTCCTGGAACTTTAGGAGTCTTGATCATTTAATTAACTGATTTCGATGTCTATTACATTACAGATTTTAAACTATCATATTGAAATTAGTATAAAAAAAATCGGAGATCAAAGTGAAAACAATGTTTTCAAAATAATTAAAACGTCAACTTCCATCGTTTGGAAATTTCCGGTAAAATTCTTTATAGGTTATGGTTGAGGTTATGGTTGACGTTTATCGCAACAGTTTTTAACTTCCAGCGAGTGAATACATATCCATTTTTTATTAACTAATAACAATTTCTGAATTAAAAAAACAACGCTCGAGACTTTTTGGAACTGAAATGAGTTTTTCGTTGACATAGTCTCAGTCAAGGCTTAGTGGCTACTAATGATAATTGAGGTAGTCTCATAAATGTCTAACCTAAAAAACTTGTCCTGTCTTAGTTAATTGTTGGATTTTGCTCAACTTTTTCCAGGGTGTTTGTATGAGGCTAATCTGAAGCTGAAGTTAACCGAAAGCTAGTTTCCCCAGAAAAAAATGAAGTAAGCACTACGGTCTTTTGAAGCAAAATAAAAACGTTTCACTTTGCAAATCTGAGATTAATATATAATATACATGTGAACGAGGTTGAATTATTTAAAAAAAAAACAAATTTGTAAGAGTTTAAAATTTGAAATCATTTTCTTTATCATAACTATGGTGACTGCATTGTGTGATTTTCCAACAGAGTATGGAATGTTCTAGAGCAATCGAAAATCTCTCAATTTGGGCGAGGTTGGTTGAGGTTCCCATTTTGTCATTAACTATGTAGCCCTCCACTCGGAGGAGATGAGAGTTTTTTTATTCTGGTTATTTGTCTCGTCCACAGCCTAGTTTCGTCGACCCCGACAGGATACTTATTAATATTGTGGGTTACAGGGCATATTAAATTTGTGGGTTACTTGAACGTCGTTTCGACACTGGACGTCGTCGAAGTGGTTCTATCATTTTGCTGTGTTGTAGTGAGGTCAGCATCGTTTTGAATACGATCGTACTGGGTCCACTTAATAGGTTTAAACTTACTAGTATCTTTGCCATCTAGAAAAGCAGCCAATCACAAAACCGGCTATGTTTACGCTGTCTAAAACTTGCACGCAGATCACGCTGTTCTAAGTGCCCAGCGTACCTGAAAAAAAATCTGTTCCACTCCTCTTTGCTGCTACCATTCCAGTGTGTTGTCGGAATTAAACTCACTAAAAACAATAATATTCCTATTTACTTCTAGAAAAGCAGCCAATTCAAAATTCAAAGTAGCAAATTTGATTTTAAAAAAAAGGTGAAAGAGCGAGTTTTCAAACTAATTTATTGACATTAAAACGACACATGGGGTCCTCTATGAAGCGTCGATCACGCGCCTAGGAGGACCCGAAACTTTGAATTCTTACGGTCTTCAAAGTTTCGATGTCTATTACATTACAGACATCGAGTACTTTGCAGGGAGTACTGGTCGGCACTGATGATGGCGGGGAGCAGGGAGTACTGGTCGGCACTGATGATGGTGGCTACTTTGCAGTGGTAACACACCAACACTTGGTCTTTCTTGAATGATTGCAAAGCAACCGAACCTGGTAAAAAAGAAATCAAATGACTGATTCAACACTGAAAATTTGGTAAGATATACTTATCGGGTCGATAAATTTATAGGTACCTCTTCCAAAAATGGGAAACTTCACATCACTTATGCTGACCCAACTTTGAGTCAATATAAGACTCTGCACCTTCCGATGTCATAGGTAGTATGTTCCAAGCATGGCGCTTTCACAAGCAACTGAAACTTTCACATTCACCCATCATTCAGCAGGTACGACAAATGGTCAACCACCTTGTTCAGATCACCCACTTCTTCTCTGAGTAAAAAAAAATTGTTTTTTTTTGACAGCTCATGGGATGTTGTATTCTGCTGAATAAAAGTCTGTGCGCGCTGCACCTAGCAGACGTACCGCTGTGAATCTTTTGGGGATCCCACTGCCTGCAGAACTTCTTCGTACGTGTATCCGTCCAACTTTTGGGAGCCAAAAATTAATTTCCAGTTACGCACTCCAAAACGACTGAAAGATTTTGGCTGCCTTTTCTATTTCAAGTTCGACGTCATAGAATAAGCCTCCAAGAAGTAATAACCGTATGTTAAAGAGACTCCTAAAGAAAAAACGTGGGTGAGGTGCTTGCCAAAAATTTAAATTTTTAAATTTTTTTCGATCCGTTTTTTGAACCAGGGATCTTCTGAAAAATTTAAGTAAGATCTGACTAATGCAACAAAAACTAGGAATTTTGACGAAAAATAACAGCACGCTTTAGTCTGGACTCGAAATAACAGGCTTTGAAGCATTCACTCCTTTTCCTAGACACGTTTGTCAAGCAACCGGCGAATTAGTGGTTCACTTTAGGAACTCTCGTTAGCCCGAGAGTTAAAACCTTCTCTGGATTTCGAAGCAACACAGTTTCTTGCATCAAAACAATTGCATTCTTTTGCTAAAAAAACCACAGAGCTTCACTTGTTATGCGTGAATATTGGAGAAGACAGCTTAAAGATTGGAGGTGTGGAGGTTTAGAGGCTCGCATTCAACTCATTAATGTCGTCATATTGGTGGTACGGCAACAAACCAAAAAGCCAACCAATCGGAAAAAGTTACCCCTCCAAGGAGATTAAAAATTAATAATTTTATGCAACACAACAACAGATTGTCACTATTTTTATGCAATTATAAATATCTACGCAATTGTCCAGGCAGTAACTGTTGTTATGCAATAGTTACGTAATTATTCATGCAATTATGAAAGCAGTAAAACTAAGCAATAAAACTGCAAAATAATTACCGCGTACGTACTAAAAGCCAGTGCGGAACTCAACAGCTCAAAAATTACCATTTTTTGTGGATTTCACAGCGAATGCTTAAAACTATGAAAAGTATAATTTACAGCTTGGATTTGTTCTCTCAGCATTTGAAAAAGAACCAGTTTTTTTAATAGTTATGCTGAGCGCTAAATATGCGGAATTCATTAACAAAAGTCAAACTTGCTCAAATTCAGACCGCACTTGTCCATATCAGGTAGATTGTTACTTTAAAATTGCGGAATCAAAACTTTAAACTCAAAACTTATGTGCTTTTTGCTTTGCAGCACAGGATTACTTGAAAACTGTGGACTAAGCTTGATCCTGTTTCCAATCGTTTTTTCAATTACACTGGGTTGAACTTTGCTGATTTTCGAGTTTTCTGGATATGTTTGATTTTCCTAACTTCGGAAGTTATTTCAGAGTACCGTGGAAAAATACCGCAGATACTCTATTGAGCATAGCGTTGATCTAATCATTGAAGGCGACCAAGATTTTGGCCAGTTTAACAGCCAATCAAAGTCCCTAAGAAAATTAGGAGCAAAACTGACTCATAGTTGCGATTCGCGATCTTTTTGGGGGCTCAATTTTGGTGTCTCAAATGAGAGATGCTGTCTCGTGGCTCCCACTATATGTGTCAAGAGAAACTAGGGACTTCCATAAACTTGTCAGCCGGTTATTGGTGAAATTAAAATAATAATTTGTATAGTTTTACCCAAGCGTCACTAGTCAGCATCGAAGACATTGGATGAGTTTGTCCGGATGCCAACCAAACGATTACTCAGTGTTTTTATTTAGACGAAAAATGCAGAACAAAAAACTGATGACACCCATCCTCACTAAAAAGTGTACCATTCAATTCTTCGAAGTAAATTTGACCAGACGGGAAGCCAACGGTCCATTTTTTCTCTTCATTACTATGTCGACGGGAAAATAAGCAAGTTGTCTCTTTTCTAGACCCTGTGCTCTGCTTGTGATAAGTGAAAGGGAAGAAATGAAATAGGTTAGCTTTACATTTGAACATTTCTTTGAAAGAGTATAGAAAAGAGATTTTGTTGCTCGCTTCAAGGAAAATACAGATACATACGTTAAGTCTGTAAGGTTGTTGCAAGACCTCTACCCGAGTCTCGTTTCAAAAAATCTTTAAAATAATACGGGTTTGTCACCACCAAAGACTCCAGTGAACCTTTGAGAAAAAGCTTGAACGAAAGCACGAAATTACTCACAGAGTTGTACGTTTCAGATTACGAGAACCGGGTTGAAATCTACTAGCAAGTTTCATTGCTAATTTTTTAGGAACATAAGTTGACCCCCTACAAACTAAAATTGACCAAAAAGCCACAAATTGTGGTGAGTAAATTTTTACAATTTCTCTGGGAACATATGAGTGAATATCTCGAAAAATCCAGTCACCATGCGAACAAGTATTTTCAAAGAAGGACAAGGAGAGACGGAGGAAGATTGCGTAACTAAGTACCATTGTCCCTCGAACTTTTATTGTCACTACACAACATCACCAAAAATGGCAAATGCAGACGTTCTTCTCTAAACGATGTGGAAGACGTCTTGGGATTAACCAATTCTATCGCCTTGTATCTAAAAATATGTCAAAAATATCTGGAATATCCGAAAATTGCTCTCGGTGAAAAGCGTCCATCTAGTTTACGGCTTTCCAGTTTGCGGTTTTATAAATTGGGTACCTTTGGATCTACAGCGGCAGTAGTTGCGTGAAAGCAAGCCAAACTAAGTCTAGCGTCACAATCTATTGTGGAAAAATGAGTCTATGATTTGGAAGACACTGTCCCAAGTAAAAAAAATAATGCTCAAACCATTCTTCTTGGACATTTCAAGACATCCAGTTGCTTTGTTTTGCTGATTTTTACATAGATTTGGCCAAAAAAACATGGACTTTGGAGGATCGTTTGAAACCCGAATCGCTGGAAACGAGTCAACAAATAATTTTCAAACTAGTGATACTGGGCAAAACCAAACGCAAGAGCTCCTGGCAAAAAATGTCACCTGCAGCGATCCAATGGTTTAAATTTCCAAGTAGTGATTTTCAATTTTCGAATCTAGAAATCCAGAAATCTAGAAATTTTCGACATCTAGAAATACATTTGCCAAATACATCTGGGGAGCCCCTTTTCAGCTATTCACGTCAATAACAAGCAACCACTTTTAATAGAGCAATTTCAAAATGGCAAAGAAAGTAAGGTTGGTGCAATGGTGGTTTTAAGGACACATCGAGCTGAAAAATTGCAGCACATCCCAAATACTGACTCCGAAGAATCCCCCTAGTCTAACTGATCACATGTAGCTTACATAGTACGACAAAGCAGGATAGTTGAGCTCCCTTGAAAGATCTAATTAGCTTGACGCAGGATGCTGGCCTCAAAACAGTACAACAAAACTTGATATCAAATTCGACGAGTCCAGTGTTAAAACAACGTTCAGGTAAAATACGTCAGGATTACATCTAAATAATCAGTCGGGGGCTTTTAGCACTGGACAAGGTCTGAAACTAAACCACTAGCAACCGAAACAAACGAAATTTAAATCGTCAAGAGTCAACGAGGTTACAGCAACAACGTCAAACATAGGAAAATATATATGACAGCAAACATAACGAAGCCAGATGGCCATCTCGTCTAGTTTGGCCTTAAGAAACGATCACGTACATGCATACCATATGGTAGCGTCGGCTAGTCTTTTTCTTCAATGATCTTCAAAGATCACGATTGCAATAGGGGCTAAGTTCTCTGTAATGGTTTGTTTGGACGAAAGCCAGAATCGCAACAGGGGCCAATTCTTTACAATGGTTCAAATTGACAAAAAATTAGAAAAAAGTCAATCACGAGAGCGATGAAACGTTTTTCTGAGAAATATAAAATTCAAAATAATTTTAAAATAATAAGCAAAAAAAATGATTTCTGCAGTTGTTGGGGAGACTCTTAGCGAGGTGCGCCATAACAAGTGGTTAATTGTTTACAAAAGACTCAATAAAACAGGTGAAAGTTTTTTTCGGGCTGCTAGTATGGTTAGATCCTCAAAAGTCCTGGGACCTAACTATCAAAGATGTGCTGTTTCCAGCTGACTATTAATCTGTGTGGCTACCAGATGATACCCTTGGCATAAGGCCGACTGGTTCTCACCTCGAAAGGTGAGAAGGACACGAAATGTTTTTTTTGATATCAATTAATTTTTACCGATGATGTGTTTATTTTTTCAGTTGCATGCATTCGAGCGACAATCGATTTTTATCATTGGTTCAACAAACTGCAAACGGATTCCGCAGATTTTAAGTGGATTATCCTAAATTTGATTTAATCAGCTTGAACAATTGCTATAGCTAGAACAAAGCAATGCCGAATTTACTTAAAAGAATTTCACCTTTGTCATGGAATCTACAAAAAAATCCTAAAACACTTTCTAATTTCGGGTTTAAGCAAGTTATTTAATTTTTTGTAGAAACTTTTTTTCAAAAAATTTAGTATAAATTTGATATGAACAAATAACTAGCCGTTTTCCGGTCTAAAAATATTCCGATTAGCCATTAAGATGATAAAAGTAAACTGCCATATGCTTTCAATATTGTTTTAGTTCAGTCAGTGAGTTAAAAACAATCACGTTTTTTATATCTACATCAAAAAAATTCTCTCCTGGAACTTTAGGAGTCTTGATCATTTAATTAACTGATTTCGATGTCTATTACATTACAGATTTTAAACTATCATATTGAAATTAGTATGAAAAAAATCGGAGATCAAACTGAAAACAATGTTTTCAAAATAATTAAAATGTCAACTTCCATCGTTTGGAAATTTCCGTTAAAATTCCTTATAGGTTATGGTTGAGGTTATGGTTGACGTTTATCGCAACAGTTTTTAACTTCCAGCGAGTGAATACATATCCATTTTTTATTAACTAATAACAATTTCTGAATTAAAAAACAACGCTCGAGACTTTTTGGAACTGAAATGAGTTTTTCGTTGACATAGTCTCAGTCAAGGCTTAGTGGCTACTAATGATAATTGAGGTAGTCTCATAAATGTCTAACCTAAAAAACTTGTCCTGTCTTAGTTAATTGTTGGATTTTGCTCACTTTTTTCCAGGGTGTTTGTATGAGGCTAATCTGAAGCTGAAGTTAACTGAAAGCTAGTTTCCCCAGAAAAAAATGAAGTAAGCATTACGGTCTTTTGAAGCAAAATAAAAACGTTTCACTTTGCAAATCTGAGATTTATATATAATATACATGTGAACGAGGTTGAATTATTTAAAAAAAAACAAATTTGTAAGAGTTTAAAATTTGAAATCAATTTCTTTATCATAACTATGGTGACTGCATTGTGTGATTTTCCAACAGAGTATGGAATGTTCTAGAGCAATCGAAAATCTCTCAATTTGGGCGAGGTTGGTTGCGGTTCCCATTTTCTCATTAACTATGTAGCCCTCCACTCGGAGGAGATGAGAGTTTTTTTATTCTGGTTATTTGTCTCGTCCACAGTCTAGTTTCGTCGACCCCGACAGGATACTTATTAAATTTGTGGGTTACAGGGCATATTAAATTTGTGGGTTACTTGAACGTCGTTTCGACACTGGACGTCGTCGAAGTGGTTCTATCATTTTGCTGTGTTGTAGTGAGGTCAGCATCGTTTTGAATACGATCGTACTGGGTCCACTTAATAGGTTTAAATTTACTAGTATCTTTGCCATCTAGAAAAGCAGCCAATCACAAAACCTGTCCAAAACTTTACGCTGTCCAAAACTTGCACGCAGATCACGCTGTTCTAAGTGCCCAGCGTACCTGAAAGAAAATCTGTTCCACTCTCTTCGCTGCTACCATTCCAGTGTGTTGTCGGAATTAAACTCACTAAAAACAATAATATTCCTATTTACTTCTAGAAAAGCAGCCAATTCAAAATTCAAAGTAGCAAATTTGATTTAAAAAAAAAGGTGAAAGAGCGAGTTTTCAAACTAATTTATTGACATTAAAACGACACATGGGGTCCTCTATGAAGCGTCGATCACGCGCCTAGGAGGACCCGAAACTTTGAATTCTTACGGTCTTCAAAGTTTCGATGTCTATTTTATTACAGACATCGAGTACTTTGCAGGGAGTACTGGTCGGCACTGATGATGGCGGGGAGCAGGGAGTACTGGTCGGCACTGATGATGGTGGCTACTTTGCAGTGGTAACACACCAACACTTGGTCTTTCTTGAATGATTGCAAAGCAACCGAACCTGGTAAAAAAGAAATCAAATGACTGATTCAACACTGAAAATTTGGTAAGATATACTTATCGGGTCGATAAATTTATAGGTACCTCTTCCAAAAATGGGAAACTTCACATCACTTATGCTGACCCAACTTTGAGTCAATATAAGACTCTGCACCTTCCGATGTCATAGGTAGTATGTTCCAAGCATGGCGCTTTCACAAGCAACTGAAACTTTCACATTGACCCATCATTCAGCAGGTACGACAAATGGTCAACCACCTTGTTCAGATCACCCACTTCTTCTCTGAGTAAAAAAAAATTGTTTTTTTTTGGCAGCTCATGGGATGTTGTATTCTGCTGAATAAAGGTCTGTGCGCACCGCTGTGAATCTTTTGCGGATCCCACTGCCTGCAGAACTTCTTCGTACGTGTATCCGTCCAACTTTTGTTGCTATTTTGAAGCTTGCTTCATCAGCGTCTTCATCTCCAAGTTAGGGCTGGCCAACAAGGACAAAATTTTGGCAACCTTTCGTGTAAGAGAGTGCTTCGGCTACTTCTGGTTTATGATACTAATCTACAATAATTCAAAGTGGTTACCTAATTGATACCATGTTGCAGGGTCCATGTTGCCAAAAATAAACCCCTTTGGACATCAAAAAAGTTCTATTTTGATCTATCAGGCGTTTCAACTGGTCAAATAGGGGGCAAACCGGAACACCGCGTTTCTAACTTGAAAAATTGGGTTGACGGTTTTTGGAGTCCCGAAGAGCTCGCAGAATATTGTAGTGATATAGCACTTCTTCAGAGGAGTCTGGCCTCCGTATTGTATAATTGCATGCCCTCTACTAGCCAGACTGGACCTCTGTGGGTGACTCCAGAAATATACATTACAAAATCGAGTCATCAAATCGAATTTTCACTATTTTTTCATCGATATGGGTATTTTGGATTCAAAAAGATTTTTACAGGCTGCTGGTTCTATACTCAGCTCCACGATTTCGTCTTTGTCGCCTTTGACCTCTATCGGAGTTTAGCATTTACCGTGGCGTTGACGGTCGTCTTTTCAAGCTTTCCTGTACATGTGAACAGAAACATGACGATAATCTTGAACAAAATCAATTGTTGCTCGTAGACCCAGGTCCCGAAGTTTTATCAGCACAGTCTTTCCAATTTTTAAGACCATTCTTATAACTCGGGACAATTTTCCAGATTTCTGAAACTCGTATTTAGTTCACCAAATTTTCCGATTTTTAGTTTACCAAAACGTTTATGCTGGTATAAGTTTTTTTTTCAAAAAGTATTTTTCAACTTACTCCTTCGCTACATTCTCTGGCTTTGCCTAATTTTTTTTGTGTTTCCCGTCTGCTTGTGGTTCCGTGGGCTCGTTCGCTCCTTGTTGCGTGTGCTCGTGGTTTCTCTCATGGTCATGCGTTTGTCTTTCAATTTCCGATAATGAGTAAATGCTGATGGACCTGGAGAATTTGGTTACAGTGATGCTAACATATTGAATCTAGGTACCTTGGATACGGCTTGTATTAAGGTCCTGAATGGACATGTCGCAGTGAGGTATCCAGGTGCTCAAATATCAGGAAAAGTTTGCAAAAAATTTGCACACCTTTGTACAGAAAAAACTTGCAAAAGTGCTGGTAATCAACTTCATAGCCAGAGCCACACAAAAAGGCCCAAATCTAAAACAGATACCAAATTTGTCAAGAAAAGAGACTGGTAGGCCCTGGAATGTGCTTAGGGGATTACTGGTACAGTAAAAGAAATCGCCTTCAGAACAAAGACGACTGCCTACTAATCGATAGAGACTAAAAGAACCCCAACAGCTCAGACAGACAAGTTCTCCACAGCCTTCATCTAAAGCGCCCTGGAGCGGCCGCAAAGCTTGACCTTTGTAAAAACATTGGGTTTTCACAAATACACCGAACCATAGACCAAGTGGCGCAGAACTGCCGTCACTGCACGCAATGAGGTTAACATTTAAAACCATCTTTATTTACATCAAATTCATTCCAAATGGTACCAATAGTCGAGCCGAATGAGGAGGTGCAATTAGACTTCGTGGGGACCTTATAGTAGATGATTTAATTACAGACGCCTACATTTTAGTGGCGTGGACAAATGGTCAAAAATTCAACGGCAAATGATGCGTGGTCTGATGAGAGAATCTGTGAAGGAAAGACTACATTAAATTAAAACCCATAGCATCAGTAGAGTGAGCTTCTTCGATTTCAGCTTTAATGGGAAGCTTTACAGACTCCAGGGAAAATTTTTCACCTTTTTACGCTCGCGCGGCAAATCGTTAATGAAGACCAAAAAAAGAAGGGCCCAAGAAGACTACCTTGACGGACATTAATAGTAACTTTTAAACAGAAGATTGAACATATGTAATAAGTTTGGAACAGTTTGGAACTTGAATAAACTGAACAACTTTTCTCTAATACCTGTGCAAGGTAATTTAGAGAGGAAAATTCCATGATCGACTCGATGAAAAGCTTTGCTAAAACCTGTGAATATTACGTCCCTTTCTTCACGGTTTTCAATACAAGCGTTAACTTTGATCAAAATTGCAAAAATGACCAATGTTGTAATATATTTGATTTTCCCTTTTCTAAAACCAAAATTTGAACGGTCAAAAATGCTGCTATTTTGTTCATAAAGTCTTTTGATTGTGATTTTTCTAAGATTTTTGAGAGAGTCGATAATAAGAAAACTGGGCGGTAAATTTCTACATCAGCTTAATTACTTTTTTTGAACACAGGACAAAAAATTGCCAACTTCCATATATCGGGAAAGGTTGATGTCTAGTGAATATTGGAGAAAACTTGTTAAAGGGAATGAATGGTTGTATGTCTGCATTCAGCTAATAAAATGGGAGGTAAGTCGTTGGGCCTTTGCTTTTATTTACAATTAAACTATCACAAAATTGTTTGACATTCAGTTCATCATTTTAGGTTCTCATGAACTGGAGCAAACTGATGACGCAACGTAAGATGATACAATGAAGTTTGAAAACACTTTTGCTATCGTTTCACTCAGCTAGATAATTGACCTGTGAGGGAAGAACTGAAGACTTAAAGGCTTTCAATTACTTAGACAACTTTCCAGTCCTTATTTCAGCAGCAATGTTTTGTTCATAATCTATTTTATCACTCTAAGCGTTTTCAGCAACTTGAAATTTTAACGCTTGAAATTTTGTGTGCATGTCAGTTTTTCTTTCTCGCATTTTTAAGACACTTAAACGAATGTGAAGTTGGCTGAGTTATTCACGGCGGTAAGGACGCTCGATAACGTGTGTGTTGTGGTGTGGTTTTGACGCTCGAAAACTTTTGCGTTTGTGCATTGCTTCCTTAATGAGATGGTTCAGCCGCTTCCTTATCTCCAAGAAAGTTTGTCGCGGACCACTAAAATAGTTGAAACGGATGCCCATGTTTCCTCATACTAAAAATTAACTGTCAAAACTGCCATTTTCATACATAATTTCAAATAAAACATTTTTGCATCGATATAGGTTCTTCAACAGAGAAATCAAGAAACAAAGGAAAATAGTTTGATAGATTGGAAATTTTTGGATCTTCGAGTTTGGACAGATTTATGCAACGTTTTCACTGACTAGTGTTTGTTCGAGTATAAAATACTTTTTTTGTTATAAGTTGATAGTTATGATCAATTCCAGCATTTCTTCATTCAGATCAAAGCAGGAAGACATACTGCATCAATTTATTTCAGGAAAGTTAAATCACCATAGATTATAATATCAACGCAACTTTTCAAGAGACGTTTCGAAAATCAAAGAAAAGTTGCCTCGAATCTTGGATAGAATATGCATAGTTGCTAATTGGAGGAGGCTTATAACAACCTTAGAGGGATTTACTAACGTGACACTCAACTGCAGAGCCGTTCGTGGTAAAGTGAAAGATCACTTGCTTTGATTTAAAAGAATTTTTAACACAAATCATGGTACCCCCATGTGCAGTTTTGTTAGAATTTGACTGAATGTTGTCCCGAAAACAGTTGTAATCATAGAAAAAAGTTCGCCGTCTAGTATTTTGTCAATTAGCCAGATTTCAGATAAGTATTATATGTTGGATTCAAATCGTCCGAGGGAGTGAAGACCTCCACGTATTAACATAGGCTATAGAGTATCCGGTCTTCACCCTATGTATTAACATAGGCTATAATTTTCCCAATGTTTTCGGATAGGGAATAAGTTTTCCAATGTATTAAGATACCAAGCTTCAGATTGTAGGTTTCAGATGATAATTTTTTCCGTCGCCCGAATTTTCCATGTATAGCGTATTGATTTCCCTATGTATTAGAATTTCATTTTATGGAATTGAAAACTCATTGATATAGGCAATATATTTTTAACATAGTTAATAGGTTTCCTAATTATGATGGTAAGGTTTCAGATGGTAAGTTTCAGAAAAAAAATTTGGCGCCCAATCTTACCAGGTTTTACTTATGTATATGGTTTCAGTGTTGGGAATTAAGAACTCATTAGGATAGGGAATAGGTTTTCCAATGTAATAAGATAGGGAATGGTAAGGTTTCAGTGTGATGGTAAGAGAATGGTAAGAAAAACGGTACTTTTTGGATTTTGTGTGGAAATGTCTAGTTTTTTTGCAAAAATCTCAGCACGCGTTATGTATTTGGTGAGTTTTACTTGTAGATTGTATGATGAAAAAATTATGTTTTTTTTTGGTTCATGGTAAGTCTATGATAAGATGGGTAAAATTTTGGAAATTTTATCAAACAAATTGAAAATTTTTTCAAAACCTTCAAAACACGATAAGATTGGATATAATTTGGCTTAAAAACTGTTCTATTAGATGATCCTACTTTTTAAAACAGTTCTCAATCCAGTTGAAACTATGCTGAAATATACTGAAACTTCAAAAAAGAATCAAATTTTAAAGAAAAATTGTTACACAAATTTCAAATTTTTGGAAAAAATTGCAGAAATTTTAGAAGTTTGTGAAAAAAAATGGAAAAATTTCATCAAAGTTTTTGGAAAAATTTGCAATTTTTTTGAAAGAACTGCAGAAATCTCAAGGTTTTGGCAAGATTTGTTGCTTCTGATTTAATTGAATAAAAAAAAATACGTTTAAAGTTTGAAATTAACCTCGAATTGTATATCAATTGGCATCATGTTGAGACACTGATACAAAACTTTGAATAGCAATATGGATTTTTCGACAATTTTCTCTCAAAATTACAAAATACGATAAAATTTACCCTAAATGTAACTAAAAAGCGGTTTATATAATGCGCTGAACTTATAAAGCTCATATTAGCTGAATCGATACTAATACTTCCAGTTTTTCGAGAAAATAGTGTAATTAATCGTTATTTTATCGTAACAAAAAAAAAGAGTCAAATCTATCCAAAGTTTTCCGTTTTTGAGAAAATAGTGTAATTAATCGTTATTTTATCGTAACAAAAAAAAAGAGTCAAATCTATCCAAAGTTTTCCGTTTTTAACCTATCATTTGTATAATTATTTGATTTTTTGTTCAGTTCGAGCAGACTTCAACTAAGAATCTCAATTCAATTGAACAAATAGAGCAAGATCCATTGAAATTCCTAGATCAAACTCCATGATCTAACTCCTCCTCAGTTTTTTCTCAAAGATTAACCCAAACTTGTACAAAATTACAATTTCTGAGATGTTTTTCACGTTGGTAATAATAACAAGTTTCGGATCATTGCTGAAAAATGATCATTTTACTGCTAAAATTGACTAAAGATGGGCTAAATTTGTCTTAAAAATTATATTGGATTGGATGAATCTAATGATTATCTCTCTGTTGCTTCTATAACAAAACGTTCATGATTTTTCCTTAGAAGACTTCTTTGTTTTAAAGTTATTCTTGCTTTCTGCTTTTTCAATTTTTTCTCGATTGAACTCACTTTGCAAGAAAGTTTAGTCAAAACTGGGGAATTTAGAAGGGAACGAATTGTTTCAACTGAACGAACAATTTGGTGGCAGAGATAAAATTAGAACTGATAACGTCTGATGATTTTTTTGTAATTATTATATGTTCTCCTTCAGATTCCTTTGTTTAGTTATAACAATGAACTATTTAAACAAAGTACAACTTTTGCGATCATTAAATATCAATTTTTGTGCAAAACAGTTATTAATTTGCTTTTAATTCTTGATTTGTGTCGGAAAGCTCCTCAAAAAAGTCTCAGTGAGAAAGTATCGGGCTAGTTAAAGCATTTAAAATTACGTGAAAAATTCAGAATATAAAGTTGTGTTTTTACGTTGAGTTTTTAGAACAAATTAAGAGCAGCTTGATTGTTTTTAATCTGAAAACCTTTAAGCCTTTGGAAGTAGAAATACGCAAGGAGACGTATCGCTGTGAGTCTTGTGGGGTCCCACTACCTGCAAAACTTCTTCGTACGTGTAACCGTCCAATTTTTGTTGCTATTTTGAAGCTTGCTTCATCAGCGTCTTCATCTCCAAGTTAGGGCTGGCAAACAAGGACAAAATTTTAGCAACCTATTGTGTAAGAGAGTGCTTCGGCTACTTCTGGTTTATGATACTAATCTACAAAAATTCAAAGTGGTTACCTAATTGATACCATTCACCAAATTTTCCAATTTTTAGTTTACCAAAATTTTTATGCTGGTATAAGTTTTTTTTTCAAAATCTATTTTTCAACTTACTCCTTCGCTACATTCTCATGCTTTGCCTGATTTTTTTTGCGCCTGACTCCCCGTGAGCTTGTGTTTCCCGTCTGCTTGTGTTTCCGAGGGCTCGTTCGCTCCTTGTTGCGTGTGCTCGTGGTTTCTCTCATGGTCATGCGCTTGTCTTTCAATTTCCAATAATGCGTAAATGCTGATGGACATGGAGAATATGGTTACAGTGATGCTAACATATTGAGTCTAGGTACCTTGGATATGGCTTGTATTAAGGGCCTGAAGGGACATGTCGCAGTGAGGTATCCAGATGCCCATATATCAGGAAAAGTTTGCAAAAAATTTGCACACCTTTGTACAGGAAAAACTTGCAAAAAGTGCTGGTAATCAACTTCATAGCCAGAGCCACACAAAAAGGCCCAAATCTAAAACGGATGCCAAATTTGTCAAGAAAAGAGACTGGTAGGTCCTGGAATGTGCTTAGGGGATTACTGGTACAGTAAAATAAATCGCCTTCAGAATAAAGACGACTGCCTACTAATCGATAGAGACTAAAAGGACCCCAACAGCTCAGACAGACAAGTTCTCCACAGCCTTCATCTAAAGTATCAGTAGAGTGAGCTTCTTCAATTTCAGCTTTAATGGGCTGTGAGGAAAGAACTGAAGACTTAAAGGCTTTCAATTACTTAGACAACTTTCCTGTCCTTATTTCAGCAGCAATGTTTTGTTCATAATCTATTTTATCACTCTAAGCGTTTTCAGCAACTTGAAATTTTAACGCTTGAAATTTTGTGTGCATGTCAGTTTTTCTTTCTCGCCTTTTTAAGACACTTAAAAGAATGTGAAGTTGGCTTAGTTATTCACGGCGGTAAAGACGCTCGATAACGTGTGCGTTGTGGTGTGGTTTTGACGCTCGAAAACTTTTGCGTTTGTGCATTGCTTCCTTAAAGAGATGGTTCAGTCGCTTCCTTATCTCCGAGACAGTTTTTCGCGGACCACCAAAATAGTTGAAACGGATGCCCATGTTTCCTCATATTAACATTTACTTGTCAAAATTGCCATTTTCATACGTAATTTTAAATAAAACATTTTTGAATAGATATAGGTTCTTCAACAGAGAAATCATGAGTTTGTTTGATAGATTGGAAGTTTTTGGATCTTCGAGTTTGGACAGATTTATGCAACGTTTTCACTGACTAGTGTTTATTCGAGTATAAACTATTTTGTTATAAGTTGATAGTTATGATCAATTCCAGGATTTCTTTATTCAGTTCAAAGCAGGAAGACATACTGCATCAATTTATTTCAGGAAAGTTAAATCACCAAAAATTATAATATTAACGCAATTTTTCAAGAGACGTTTCGAAAATCATAGAAAAGTTGCCTTGAATCTTGGATAGAATATGCATCGTAGCTAATTGGAGGAGGGTTGTAACAACCTTAGAGGGATCTACTAACGTGACACTCAACTGCAGAGCCGTGCGTGGTAAATTCAAAGATCACTTGCTTTGATTTAAAAGAAGTTTTTACACAAATCATGATACCCCCATGTGCACTGTTGTTAGAATTTGACTGAATGTTGTCCCGAAAACACTTGTAATCATAGAAAAAAATCGCCGTAAAGTATTTTATGTTGGATTCAAATCGTCCGAGTGAGTGAAGACCTCCATGTATTAACATAGGCTATAGAGTATCCGGTCTTCACCCTATGTATTGACATAGGCTATATATTTCCCAATGTTTTCAGATAGGGAATAACTTTTTGAATGTATTAAGATACCAAGCTTCAGATGGTAAGTTTTTTCGTCGCCCGATTTTCCCATGTATAGCGTATAGATTTCCCTATGTTTTAGAATTTTATTGAGGGGAATTAAAAACTCATTAAGATAGGGAATATATTTCCCATGTATTAACATAGGCAATAGTTTTCCTAATTATGATGGTAAGGTTTCAGATGGTAAGTTTCAGAAAAAAAATTTGGCGCCCGATCTTACCAAGTTTTACCTATGTATATGGTTTCAGTGTAGGGAATTAAGAATTCATTAAGATAGGGATTATGTTTCCCAATGTAATAAGATAGGGAATGGTAAGGTTTCATTGTGATGGTAAGAGAATGGTAAGAAGAACGATTTTTTTTGGATTTTGTGTGGAAATGTCTAGTTTTTTTCGCAAAAATCTCAGCACGCATATGTAATTGGTGAGTTTTACTTGTAGATCGTATAATGAAAGTATTATCTTCTTTTGGTTCAAGTTAAGTCTATGTAAGATGGGTAAAATGTTAAAATTTTTATCAAAAAAATTGAAAATTTTTTCAAAACCTTCAAAACACGATAAGATTGGATATAATTTGGCTTAAAAACTTTTCTATAAGTTGATCCTTCTTTTTAAAACAGTGCTCAATCCAACTGAAATTATGCTGAAATCTAGTGACGTTTCGAAAAAAAATCAAGTTTTAAAAAAAATTGCCCAAATTTCAAGTTTTTGGAAAAAATTACAGAAATTTTAGAAGTTTTTGGAAAAAATTGCAAAAGTATCAAAGTTTTTGGAAAAAATTGCAAAGTTTTTGAAAAAACTGCAGAAATCTCAAGGTTTTGGCAAGTTTTGTTGCTTCTGATTTAATTGAATAAAAAATAAATACGTTTAGAGTTTAAAATTAAGCTCGAATTGTATATCAATTGGAATCATGTTGAGACACTGATACAAAACTTTGAATAGCAATATCGATTTTTCGACATTTTTCTCTCAAAATAATAAAATACGATAAAATTTAGCCTTATTGTAACTAAAAAGTGGTTTATATAATGCGCTGAACTTATAAAGCTCATATTAGCTGAATCGATACTGATACTTCCGATTTTTCGGGAAAAAGTGTAATTAATCGTTATTTTACCGAAAAAAAAGTCAAATCTATCCAAAGTTTTCCGTTTTTAACCTATCATTTGTGTAATTAATTGATTTTTTCTTCAATTTGAGGAGACTTCAACTAAGAATCTCAATTCAATTGAACAATAAGAGCAATATTCATTGAAATTTCTAGATCAAACTCCATAATCTAACTCCTCCTCAGTTTTTTCTCAAAGATTAACCCAAACTTGTAACAAGTTAAAACTTCTGAGACGTTTTTCACGTTAGTAGTAATAACAAGCTTCAGATCATTGATGAAAATTGATTATTTAACTGCTAAAATTGACTAAAGATGGGCTAAATTTGTCTTAAAAATTATATTGCATTGAAACCAGAATTAAAACCATAAATCTTTTGCATGAAATCTTCAATTGATTTCTCAAGCTAATAACTGTATGTTGCTGTTTCAACTCTGAATTTCTGTACTGATGTAAATTTCAGTTGAAAATGTTGTATATTATTAAATGAAGTTTTCACAAATTGGCAAAAACAAATATTTTTTCATCTTTTCTAGGTCAGTTATCAATTAAGTTTCTGAAATTTTCAGAAAACAGTAGAAAACCATTATTCTGAATGACTTAACCCCATTATCTGCTTAAGAAAACACTTATGTATGAACACTTCTACACGCACTAAACAAGAAAAGCTTTAAAATAGTAAGAAGGCAAAACCTTTCAATTAGTCGATGTCGATGTTTTATAAATGTCCAGTTCTTTTTACAAAAGTTCAACATGTACTCAAACACTCATTAGCCTCTGTTATTCACTTTTACTACAAGTTTATCTCAGTGAAAGTCTCCGCAAGTTTGCAACCAATGGAGTTTTTACTGTAGACTAAAGATTTTTGGATCGATTTCCATTGAAAGTTTCACGACAGTTTGAACTCGATTGTTGCTAGTTTTTTCTCCTATTTTTTTTAAAAATATATATATTAACTTTATCTTCTCTTGGAGTTTGTTCGGAGGCTGCTGAGCACAAAATTTAACATTATGTTGACAAGAGTAATGCTTCTTCTTGATATGATTAGAAAGTTCCTCGATGCTATATGTATAAAAAGTTAAATTGGAACACTTTAAAACGCAACAGTGCTTTCGATGTCTTGACGCATCTTTACGTGTGCATTCTTTTCCACATTCAAGACATGCAACTCTTTCGTTTCTTTTCAGTGACGGCATCTCAATAAGTAAAGAAAGAAAAAATGCTAGTTTTAGAATGTTCCAAATTTTTAGAAAGAAAAAATTGAATAGCCTCAAAAAATGAATAAAAGTGAATAAAACAGCAAATTTCTTAACCAATTGTTTTTAACGTTAAAGCAAATCAGAATGGATATGCTATTTAGCCTAGCTGAAATAAACAATATCCAATATAACCATGAACTTTTTAAAAGTTTTACTATCAACCAATCAGAATCGAGCATTAATTATTAGAAAGTTTTTACCTTTTCTGATATCAACCAATCAGAATCGAGCTTCAATGGTCATGGAATTTTCAAAAAGTTGAATGTCAACCAATCAGAATTGATTTCTACTTCTCACGGATTTTTTAACAATTTTGTCAGTTTTTCTTTCTCGCCTTTTTAAGACACTTAAAAGAATGTGAAGTTGGCTTAGTTATTCACGGCGGTAAAGACGCTCGATAACGTGTGCGTTGTGGTGTGGTTTTGACGCTCGAAAACTTTTGCGTTTGTGCATTGCTTCCTTAAAGAGATGGTTCAGTCGCTTCCTTATCTCCGAGACAATTTGTCGCGGACCACCAAAATAGTTGAAACGGATGCCCATGTTTCCTCATACTAAAAATTAACTGTCAAAACTGCCATTTTCATACATAATTTCAAATAAAACATTTTTGCATCGATATAGGTTCTTCAACAGAGAAATCATGAGTTTGTTTGATAGATTGGAAGTTTTTGGATCTTCGAGTTTGGACAGATTTATGCAACGTTTTCACTGACTAGTGTTTATTCGAGTATAAACTATTTTGTTATAAGTTGATAGTAAACAAGGACAAAATTTTAGCAACCTATTGTGTAAGAGAGTGCTTCGGCTACTTCTGGTTTATGATACTAATCTACAAAAATTCAAAGTGGTTACCTAATTGATACCATTCACCAAATTTTCCAATTTTTAGTTTACCAAAATTTTTATGCTGGTATAAGTTTTTTTTTCAAAATCTATTTTTCAACTTACTCCTTCGCTACATTCTCATGCTTTGCCTGATTTTTTTTGCGCCTGACTCCCCGTGAGCTTGTGTTTCCCGTCTGCTTGTGTTTCCGAGGGCTCGTTCGCTCCTTGTTGCGTGTGCTCGTGGTTTCTCTCATGGTCATGCGCTTGTCTTTCAATTTCCAATAATGCGTAAATGCTGATGGACATGGAGAATATGGTTACAGTGATGCTAACATATTGAGTCTAGGTACCTTGGATATGGCTTGTATTAAGGGCCTGAAGGGACATGTCGCAGTGAGGTATCCAGATGCCCATATATCAGGAAAAGTTTGCAAAAAATTTGCACACCTTTGTACAGGAAAAACTTGCAAAAAGTGCTGGTAATCAACTTCATAGCCAGAGCCACACAAAAAGGCCCAAATCTAAAACGGATGCCAAATTTGTCAAGAAAAGAGACTGGTAGGTCCTGGAATGTGCTTAGGGGATTACTGGTACAGTAAAATAAATCGCCTTCAGAACAAAGACGACTGCCTACTAATCGATAGGGACTAAAAGGACCCCAACAGCTCAGACAGACAAGTTCTCCACAGCCTTCATCTAAAGTATCAGTAGAGTGAGCTTCTTCAATTTCAGCTTTAATGGGCTGTGAGGAAAGAACTGAAGACTTAAAGGCTTTCAATTACTTAGACAACTTTCCTGTCCTTATTTCAGCAGCAATGTTTTGTTCATAATCTATTTTATCACTCTAAGCGTTTTCAGCAACTTGAAATTTTAACGCTTGAAATTTTGTGTGCATGTCAGTTTTTCTTTCTCGCCTTTTTAAGACACTTGAAAGAATGTGAAGTTGGCTTAGTTATTCACGGCGGTAAAGACGCTCGATAACGTGTGCGTTGTGGTGTGGTTTTGACGCTCGAAAACTTTTGCGTTTGTGCATTGCTTCCTTAAAGAGATGGTTCAGTCGCTTCCTTATCTCCGAGACAGTTTGTCGCGGACCACCAAAATAGTTGAAACGGATGCCCATGTTTCCTCATATTAACATTTACTTGTCAAAATTGCCATTTTCATACGTAATTTAAAATAAAACATTTTTGAATAGATATAGGTTCTTCAACAGAGAAATCATGAGTTTGTTTGATAGATTGGAAGTTTTTGGATCTTCGAGTTTGGACAGATTTATGCAACGTTTTCACTGACTAGTGTTTATTCGAGTATAAACTATTTTGTTATAAGTTGATAGTTATGATCAATTCCAGGATTTCTTTATTCAGTTCAAAGCAGGAAGACATACTGCATCAATTTATTTCAGGAAAGTTAAATCACCAAAAATTATAATATTAACGCAATTTTTCAAGAGACGTTTCGAAAATCATAGAAAAGTTGCCTTGAATCTTGGATAGAATATGCATCGTAGCTAATTGGAGGAGGGTTGTAACAACCTTAGAGGGATCTACTAACGTGACACTCAACTGCAGAGCCGTGCGTGGTAAATTCAAAGATCACTTGCTTTGATTTAAAAGAAGTTTTTACACAAATCATGATACCCCCATGTGCACTGTTGTTAGAATTTGACTGAATGTTGTCCCGAAAACACTTGTAATCATAGAAAAAAATCGCCGTAAAGTATTTTATGTTGGATTCAAATCGTCCGAGTGAGTGAAGACCTCCATGTATTAACATAGGCTATAGAGTATCCGGTCTTCACCCTATGTATTGACATAGGCTATATATTTCCCAATGTTTTCAGATAGGGAATAACTTTTCCAATGTATTAAGATACCAAGCTTCAGATGGTAAGTTTTTTCGTCGCCCGATTTTCCCATGTATAGCGTATAGATTTCCCTATGTTTTAGAATTTCATTGAGGGGAATTAAAAACTCATTAAGATAGGGAATATATTTCCCATGTATTAACATAGGCAATAGTTTTCCTAATTATGATGGTAAGGTTTCAGATGGTAAGTTTCAGAAAAAAAATTTGGCGCCCGATCTTACCAAGTTTTACCTATGTATATGGTTTCAGTGTAGGGAATTAAGAATTCATTAAGATAGGGATTATGTTTCCCAATGTAATAAGATAGGGAATGGTAAGGTTTCATTGTGATGGTAAGAGAATGGTAAGAAGAACGATTTTTTTTGGATTTTGTGTGGAAATGTCTAGTTTTTTTCGCAAAAATCTCAGCACGCATATGTAATTGGTGAGTTTTACTTGTAGATCGTATAATGAAAGTATTATCTTCTTTTGGTTCAGGTTAAGTCTATGTAAGATGGGTAAAATGTTAAAATTTTTATCAAAAAAATTGAAAATTTTTTCAAAACCTTCAAAACACGATAAGATTGGATATAATTTGGCTTAAAAACTTTTCTATAAGTTGATCCTTCTTTTTAAAACAGTGCTCAATCCAACTGAAATTATGCTGAAATCTAGTGAAGTTTCGAAAAAAAATCAAGTTTTAAAAAAAATTGCCCAAATTTCAAGTTTTTGGAAAAAATTACAGAAATTTTAGAAGTTTTTGGAAAAAATTGCAAAAGTATCAAAGTTTTTGGAAAAAATTGCAAAGTTTTTGAAAAAACTGCAGAAATCTCAAGGTTTTGGCAAGTTTTGTTGCTTCTGATTTAATTGAATAAAAAATAAATACGTTTAGAGTTTAAAATTAAGCTCGAATTGTATATCAATTGGAATCATGTTGAGACACTGATACAAAACTTTGAATAGCAATATCGATTTTTCGACATTTTTCTCTCAAAATAATAAAACACGATAAAATTTACCCTTATTGTAACTAAAAAGTGGTTTATATAATGCGCTGAACTTATAAAGCTCATATTAGCTGAATCGATACTGATACTTCCGATTTTTCGGGAAAAAGTGTAATTAATCGTTATTTTACCGAAAAAAAAAGTCAAATCTATCCAAAGTTTTCCGTTTTTAACCTATCATTTGTGTAATTAATTGATTTTTTCTTCAATTTGAGGAGACTTCAACTAAGAATCTCAATTCAATTGAACAATAAGAGCAATATTCATTGAAATTTCTAGATCAAACTCCATAATCTAACTCCTCCTCAGTTTTTTCTCAAAGATTAACCCAAGCTTGTAACAAGTTAAAACTTCTGAGACGTTTTTCACGTTAGTAGTAATAACAAGCTTCAGATCATTGATGAAAATTGATTATTTAACTGCTAAAATTGACTAAAGATGGGCTAAATTTGTCTTAAAAATTATATTGCATTGAAACCAGAATTAAAACCATAAATCTTTTGCATGAAATCTTCAATTGATTTCTCAAGCTAATAACTGTATGTTGCTGTTTCAACTCTGAATTTCTGTACTGATGTAAATTTCAGTTGAAAATGTTGTATATTATTAAATGAAGTTTTCACAAATTGGCAAAAACAAATATTTTTTCATCTTTTCTAGGTCAGTTATCAATTAAGTTTCTGAAATTTTCAGAAAACAGTAGAAAACCATTATTCTGAATGACTTAACCCCATTATCTGCTTAAGAAAACACTTATGTATGAACACTTCTACACGCACTAAACAAGAAAAGCTTTAAAATAGTAAGAAGGCAAAACCTTTCAATTAGTCGATGTCGATGTTTTATAAATGTCCAGTTCTTTTTACAAAAGTTCAACATGTACTCAAACACTCATTAGCCTCTGTTATTCACTTTTACTACAAGTTTATCTCAGTGAAAGTCTCCGCAAGTTTGCAACCAATGGAGTTTTTACTGTAGACTAAAGATTTTTGGATCGATTTCCATTGAAAGTTTCACGACAGTTTGAACTCGATTGTTGCTAGTTTTTTCTCCTATTTTTTCTTAAAAATATATATATTAACTTTATCTTCTCTTGGAGTTTGTTCGGAGGCTGCTGAGCACAAAATTTAACATTATGTTGACAAGAGTAATGCTTCTTCTTGATATGATTAGAAAGTTCCTCGATGCTATATGTATAAAAAGTTAAATTGGAACACTTTAAAACGCAACAGTGCTTTCGATGTCTTGACGCATCTTTACGTGTGCATTCTTTTCCACATTCAAGACATGCAACTCTTTCGTTTCTTTTCAGTGACGGCATCTCAATAAGTAAAGAAAGAAAAAATGCTAGTTTTAGAATGTTCCAAATTTTTAGAAAGAAAAAATTGAATAGCCTCAAAAAATGAATAAAAGTGAATAAAACAGCAAATTTCTTAACCAATTGTTTTTAACGTTAAAGCAAATCAGAATGGATATGCTATTTAGCCTAGCTGAAATAAACAATATCCAATATAACCATGAACTTTTTAAAAGTTTTACTATCAACCAATCAGAATCGAGCATTAATTATTAGAAAGTTTTTACCTTTTCTGATATCAACCAATCAGAATCGAGCTTCAATGGTCATGGAATTTTCAAAAAGTTGAATGTCAACCAATCAGAATTGATTTCTACTTCTCACGGATTTTTTAACAATTTTGTCAGTTTTTCTTTCTCGCCTTTTTAAGACACTTAAAAGAATGTGAAGTTGGCTTAGTTATTCACGGCGGTAAAGACGCTCGATAACGTGTGCGTTGTGGTGTGGTTTTGACGCTCGAAAACTTTTGCGTTTGTGCATTGCTTCCTTAAAGAGATGGTTCAGTCGCTTCCTTATCTCCGAGACAGTTTGTCGCGGACCACCAAAATAGTTGAAACGGATGCCCATGTTTCCTCATACTAAAAATTAACTGTCAAAACTGCCATTTTCATACATAATTTCAAATAAAACATTTTTGCATCGATATAGGATCTTCAACAGAGAAATCATGAGTTTGTTTGATAGATTGGAAGTTTTTGGATCTTCGAGTTTGGACAGATTTATGCAACGTTTTCACTGACTAGTGTTTATTCGAGTATAAACTATTTTGTTATAAGTTGATAGTTATGATCAATTCCAGGATTTCTTTATTCAGTTCAAAGCAGGAAGACATACTGCATCAATTTATTTCAGGAAAGTTAAATCACCAAAAATTATAATATTAACGCAATTTTTCAAGAGACGTTTCGAAAATCATAGAAAAGTTGCCTTGAATCTTGGATAGAATATGCATCGTAGCTAATTGGAGGAGGGTTGTAACAACCTTAGAGGGATCTACTAACGTGACACTCAACTGCAGAGCCGTGCGTGGTAAATTCAAAGATCACTTGCTTTGATTTAAAAGAAGTTTTTACACAAATCATGATACCCCCATGTGC
>NW_026970850.1:0-12500 GCF_963678635.1 Symsagittifera roscoffensis
GGAAATGGAGAAATGGTTATCCGGTTTCTGACGGATAAGAACTAAGCAAAATAAAATTTAAAATACGACGAAGTTATCGCCGGGTTTTTTATAAGAGCACTGAATTTTATCGCACAAAATAGATAAAAATCCGATAGAGAATTTATGAGAGTATGGTATGGTGTTTCCAATTACTGATAATTTATCTGAAGGAATTGATTAGTTGCGGAAATTAATGTACTCAAAAACTTTCAGTTCAAATTTTAAAACATATAGTTTAGCACCGGTTTGTAAAAGTAGGATATACTCAAAGGTAAGGAAAAAAACGGTTGGAATTATGCTTGGTGATTACAAATTTCTGTATTCATTTAAGAAGTTTTCTAGTTCAGTGTTAAAGAGTTCACTGTCAAGTTCGGAATGATCTCCAAAATTTTCTATTTCCATCCTCAGCGATTCATCAGTTGATGGTGTGGATATTTGGTCTGGAGATGGTGAATCGGAATCTAGCACAATTAACTCCACCGGAGCCGTGTTGTTGTCAGTCTCGTGAGTATCATCAATTTCTATCACGATGTGATCGGCCGCTGAACCAGAGGCTTCTTGAGATTTTTCTACGGCATCTATAAAATGTCTTTAACCATAAAATTTTGGTGTGCCAGCATTTCTACTAGAACGGCGGATGGTGGGAGGAATTTTACCGGGTATGTTAGTAGGGTTGAAAGGTGGAGTGCCCTCGTCTGTTGAATCGTTTATTTCGTAAACCGGGAAGTCCGTGATTGAATCAGATTCCGTTGGATTACACTCGTCTTGTAAATCCCGAGGCTTGATGGTGGATTCATCCTCTCCCTGGGTCACGGTTCTCTGTTCCGTTGCACTAAGGGTTCGGCTAGCGGGAATAACGCTTATTGGGCACTCGTAAGATTGGTCCGTAAGTTGCTCTCTATTCAGGTCAGTGTCGTCTTCTAAAATCTCAGATTTTAATTCAGAATTGGTTACGCCGGAGTTAGTATCATTTCCATTTGGGAAATGAGATGTAAGTGAATCTGAAATAAAGCGCTCTCTGGCTACATCTCTACAAGGCAAACCGCCCGCTATCCATTCCCATTCGCTAGTATCCGAAATATCCGATGGAATTAGCATAGATTCATCTGAAGCAAGGTAACCTGGAGTGGTTGAAAACTTCTTTGAGCGGCGAATTTGTCTTCTGAATGGTTTGTATGATGACCCTGATACACGAGTCCTTGCCAGATTGTCGGATGGGACCAGTTCCACTTGTCTGCGAGTTCTTTTCATTGGCTTTTTCGTTTTTGGTCTTCGTCTTGGGCCTTCCTGTTTCTGACTTACTTCAACATTAGGATTAAGAAAGTACGGGAATGAAATATTACCTTTAAAAGGTTTGATTTTATTTGAGGTAGAAATAGGAATCGCAATGTCGGATTTTCGTATTATTTTTCCGTCGGATATTTCTACTGTCGAGGTCGATGAATTTTTTGTTCTTTTGTTTAGTTCCTTATAGAAACAGTCTCGGTTGATGTTACCGTTAGTTTTCCGAAAGATTTTATCTTTGAAGGGACTTTTGATTGGTAATCTAATAGGCATGATTTTCGAGGATGAGGCGTAGTCAGTGTCATAGCCTTTTTCGGACGGGGTTTGGTTCTTTTTCGCTATCAAATTGTCCTTGTAACCGTCCTCTAGTCTATCATCCGCGTTCCATTCATTTGCCCGTTCGTTAGACAGTATTGATTTCCTTTTGTCTAAAATTCCAAAGGAGGGTTTACCAGAAGCTAATTGTTTCCAAATTGTATTTGGTTTTCTGTTATAGTGGATTTCGAAAGGCAAACATTTAATTTTTGATTGGTAAGTTGAACGTAAATTCCAGATAAATTTTGAAAGGGCGTTTTGCAGTGTACATTTATGATGTTCTTTTGAAATAGCCAGTAATTTGATTTTCACAGTGTGTACCAATTTTTCGACTCATCCGTTGGAACGATGGTCGCCAACTGTACAAAAAATTATTTTGATGTTGTTGGAATCACAGAATAATTTAAAATCTTGGCTTGTAAAGCAAGTAGCGTGGTCTACCCTTATTGAAAAAGGTATCCCGTGTAAGAATATATAGTCCTGAAAAAATTCGATAACTGTTTTCGAGAGGTAGAAGATGTAGTTTTTGCCGACGGGAAATTAGAAAATCTGTCAATGCAAAACAATATATATTTGTTTGACCCCCAATAGGAATCCAAAGGACCAGCGAAGCCTAGGTTAAGTTCTTCGTTTGGTTCCGATAATGGATGAAGTTCACTAATTTGTGAATTAGGGATAACAGTTTTCAAACTCTTACCCGCCGATGTACACTCTGAACAATTTATTCCGTGAAAGTAAATTTGCCTGTTAATATGAGGCCACCAGATGTATTGGGCCAAATATTTCATTCCGAATTGACCTGGATGGGTTTGGTGGAGGGTCTTCATCATCGCGTTTCTTAAGATAAATGGTATAACGAGTTTACCGTCTCTGTAGAGTAATCTGTCGGATTCATATAGGTCTCTGGTGAAATGTTTGAAATAAGGAGAATTTGCATTAATCTTCTCCACCTTATTTTGAAGTGCTTCAACAATTGGTTTCAACATGGGATCGTCTTCTGTCAAGAGAGCTACTAACTTGGCGTTAAATAAAATATTCATATCCAAAAGTCGATCCGGCAACTTCAGATTTTCGGTAATCTTTAGTTTCTCCGACGGATTAAGTGATTTGTTAATCTTATTAATGTTGGCTACTACAAATTCCTCGTCGTAGTGGGATATTGGGAGGGCTTTTCAAGATGGGATTCTAGAAATAAGGTCAGTGAAGCCCATATCCTTTCCTGCTATATGTTTGATTGAAAAATTGAAAGGTAATAATCTGTCTACCCATCTTGTTAGTCTACTGTGATATGTTTTATTTCCGTGGTTTGGTGATAAGGCGGATAATAAAGCTTTGTGGTCACTAATTACTTCGAATTCCGATCCGTAAAGGTAATTCTTGTAATGTTCGACGGCCCATACGACCACTAGTAATTCGAGCTCGTTCGTAGAATATTTTGACTCGTGAGGGTTTAGAAAGCGTGAAGCAAAAGAAATTGTTTTCCAGTCGTTCCCGTGGAGTTGATCGAGGGAAGCTCTCAGACCATTATGTGACGCGTCTGTTTTTACTCTAGTTTTGCGTTTTACGTCGAAATGGTATTCTCTGTTGGGATTATGATTTCTTCTTTAATTTTTTCAAACGCCATATCCTTGTGGTCTAAAAATGTTCCTTTGGAAGCAATTAAAATGTCGTCTAAGTAACAGTTAGTAAAAGGGATAGAACCTAACGTAGAATCCAGTACTCTTTGAAATTCGTTAGGCATATCGCCTAGGCCGTAAAAGCCAGTTAAAAATTGGTAAGTACCCGTAATATCACCGCCCACGATACCAAAGTTGCATTGGTTACTAGTAAATTTATCTAGTGCGAGTTGGCTGTAAGCGTTTTTTAAGTCTAAGTTAGTAAACCACACTTCTCCAACGGAATCATTAGTAATTTGCGCTGCACATTGTCTACTAGTTCGTGGATGTTCGGCATTTGATATCTGTTCTTGTAATTCTGTTTGTTTATAAACTTTGAATCTAAAGGTAACTTGATAGACTTGTCTTTTTTGCAAGTGATGACTATTGGGCTAAAAAAACGGTTTTCGTCACAAACTTTTAGTCTTTTACTATGTCCCTCGGCTTTTAATCTATTGAGTTCTGTCTTGACGGAGTCCAGTACGTGAAGGGGAACTTGTCTTCCCTTTAATTGGATTGGTTTTAGGGGTTCATGAAAATGATTGATTTTCATCTGGTTTTTAATTTTTCCAATCCGAAGGAATAAATTTTTGAATGTTTTTGATATATTTAGAATTTCCCTATCTTTTTCTGTTTGTGAGATGAAATTTATTGACTTACACTGCTTGTTAGTCTGGAAATGCGGGAAGTGTTTCTGAGAGACTTCTATCCCCACTTTTGGTAGGTTGTCATTTCCTAGGATATTTCTCTCGTGTCCTTCGGTTAAAAAAAATGACAGTCGTTGTCTGACCAGCCATTTGAAAAGATCGGGAGTTTCACTTTTCCTGAAATATTTATGGCGTTATCTGTGAATCCACAGTAAAGATCTTTGGTTGCCTTATCCACGGGATAAATTTTTAAGTAAGGGTCGCGTAATTTCAATTCGTGTAGTACGTTTTTCTTGAGGAAGCTCACCGGGCTAGCCGAATCCACTTGGATATTCAAAATTACTTGGTTTTTTTTTCCGAGTCCAACATTCAATAATTTTTTCAATTCCTTTCCATCTTCGCCGAAAATCGTAGTTACAATTAATACAGAATAATCGTCGTTTTCGCTTTGTCCAGATTCCGACCATGCGTTTATGATGCCACAAAATTCTCTATCCGTGTGGTCAGTATTTACATCCGGAATATCCGACGGATTGAAATCTGTATTATCTACAATTTGGGTATTTAAAATGTATACATTTTTACGACGAGATCTACAAAGTCTGGTAAAATGACCTTTGAATTTACAAGAAGTACAAGTCGTGTCCTTTGCTGGGCAAACTGCTAGGTGTCCTTTGGAGAATGTTCCGCCACACTTCATACAGTTGTTAATTCTTTCGATATTGAGGGTTGGTTCTCTTTTGACATTAAAATGGTTGTTTGATTTATGTACGGATGATCCGTTGGAGTTAAAATTGTTTGTTAACTTTAGGTGATTTAAAATTCCCTTTTCGTCTATGAGTGTTACATTTAGTGCTTCACGTGGGGGAAGGGTTTCTGTTAACAGTTTCCTTTAGATGTCGTAGTTTTTCATGTTATTTATGAAAATATCTCGTATCCACTCTTCTTCTCCTGCGGTTATGTCACACTTTTTTTGCCATTTCAGCAAGAGCACCCCAAAATTGTTCGAGCGATTCTCTGTCGCGTTGTTTTCTGTTTAACAATTTATGTCTTTCGAATGTGACGTTTGTCTTTCTTACGAAAGCGATCGCTAGGGACTCCCAGAATTCTTTAAAAGAAATTTGTAAAACTTTCACCTTGGTACATTTTTGTCCGAAGGGAAAAGATCCTTTTCCCTTCGTTTCCCAGTGCGAGATATAGAACCGAACGTAATTTTTTATCAGCTTCTTCTAGTCGCATTCCATTGAGTTTCTTGGTTTCAGTTTTGATCGATGCTGATTCCTCTTCGTCGTATCGTCTTTGTTCCTGGGTATTTGTCTCCTTCTCGAGCGTCTTTGGGTATCTGTTTCTCCGTCCGTTGGATTTTCCAAATTTGGAGGTTGCGGGTGAAGTCTCTCCGAAGAATAAGTAAATTTTCTATGTCTATGTTCTCTTTAGCAATTATAGCTAATTGAAACAAATCACTCCAGTCTTCCCATGGAATGGGGGGTCTACCGTATGGTTTTGCCAAAATGGAGGTATTCCTCTCACGTTAAATTCGTTAGTTGACTGCGCCGTGATAAAATATTACTTTGTTATAGCTAATTCTAAGTTAATACTATTAAAAAGAATAAGAACTAAGATGAATTAGTCGGTAAGTTAAAACATTTTAAAGATTCAATAATTTCTTCAATTCCTTTCCATCTTCGCCGAAAATCGTAGTTGCAATTAATACAGAATAATCGTCGTTTTCGCTCCAGATTCCGACCATGCGTTTATGACGCCACAACATTCTCTATCCGTGTGGTCAGTAATTACATCCGGAATATCCGACGGATTAAAATCTGTATTATCTACAATTTGGGTATTTACAATGTTTACATTTTTACGACGAGATCTACAAAGTCTGGTAAAATGACCTTTGAATTTACAAGAAGTACAAGTCGTGTCCTTTGCTGGGCAAACTGCTAGGTGTCCTTTTGAGAATGTTCTGCCACACTTCATACAGTTGTTACTTCTTTCGATATTGAGGGTTGGTTCTCTTTTGACAATTAAATGGTTGTTTGATTTATGTACGGATGATCCGTTGGATTTAAAATTGTTTGTTAACTTTAGGTGATTAAAAAAATCTCTTTTCGTCTATGAGTGCTACATTTAGTGCTTCACGTGGGGGAAGGGTTTCTGTTAACAGTTTCCTTTAGATGTCGTAGTTTTTCATGTTATATATGAAAATATCTCGTATCCACTCTTCTTCTCCTGCGGTTATGTCACACTTCTTTGCCATTTCAGCAAGAGCACCCCAAAATTGTTCGAGCGATTCTCTGTCGCGTTGTTTTCTGTTTAAAAATTTATGTCTTTCGAATGTGACGTTTGTCTTTCTTACGAAAGCGATCGCTAGGGACTCCCAGAATTCTTTAAAAGAAATTTGTAAAATTTTCACCTTGGTAAATTTTTGTCCGAAGATCCTTTTCCCTTCGTTTCCCAGTGCGAGATATAGAACCGAACGTAATTTTTTATCAGCTTCTTTCGTCGCATTCCATTGAGTTTATTGGTTTCAGTTTTGATCGATGCTGTTTCCTCTTCGTCGTATCGTCTTTGTTCCTGGGTATTTGTCTCCTTTCTCGAGCGTCTTTGGGTGTCTGTTTCTCCGTCCGTTGGATTTTCCAAATTTGGAGGTTGCGGGTGATGTCTCTTCGAAGGATTGAGTATGTCTATGTTCTCTTTAGCAATTATAGCTAATTGAAACAAATCACTCCAGTCTTCCCATGGAATGGGGGGTCTACCGTATGGTTTTGCCAAAATGGAGGTATTCCTCTCACGTTAGATTCGTTAGTTGACTGCGCCATGATAAAATATTACTTTGTTATAGCTAATTCTAAGTTATAACTATTAAAAAGAATAAGAACTAAGATGAATTAGGCGGTAAGTTAAAACATTAACTCAATGAGAGATCATTCTCACCGCCGGAGAGAATATCCAATGAAGGTCATATAGGAGTGACCAGTTAATTAAACTAAATACGTTTTGCAACAGATGCAAAACATGATGTAATCACAACACCTTCCATTCTTCCATTGTTTTATTATCAAAAGCATGTCTTAAATATTAATCGGTCGTAAATTAACATGTCTTAAAAAATGAATAAAACTTTACTGTTTGTTTTCCGTATTTTTTGAAACCAAGTACACTTTTGCAAAGACCCATCCGTTTTTTGATGTTTCATTACGCTTTCGCAAAAACAATTTCATTTAATTTCTATAGTTCTAAATTTAACATTTGAAAAGATGGTTTGATTGAAAAGTGTCCGAGCAAAACACAAACACAAAAGTCCACATGAACGTGACTTTAGCTAAGTCAGACGATTGTGTGTGATTTTTTTATGTACCGTCGTCAATTTTGATAGAATATTGGTATGCATCCCATTTGGGTATTGGCGTGAATCAGCTTAATAGTACGTGTTTTTGCAATCAATGTCCAAAATTGTGTCCACTGAGGAAACGAGTTTTTTTTGAAAAGATAATCACGACGAATGAATTAAACCTGCTGTTTAAATTATTGACAACAGAAAAATTTTTCGTGGAAATCTAACATCTAACTTTTGCGTAGACTTCACAATGCTACAGAATAAATTGAACACACGCCACTTTAGATTAAATTTATGACGGTTTTGGTACATCTGTCTTCGAAGATTTTTTATCCAGTATTTACTTGCTTAAAATCTTCTTTCTCAATTCTGTGACTCTTGAATCATATGAAACTTGGATCGAATAAAACCGAGCACGTCTTGCTTGTGTCTTAATTAATTGTGTCTGTCGCAACGGTTGAAAAAATAAAAAATGTCGGTCTTGCGGGTCAAAATAAAAATCAAACAAATCAACCGGGACTATAATTCTTTTTACGAGATAAATCTACAGATTATTTCTTAAACATTTAGATTTTTTTCGAATTAGAGAAACATTGAGTACTCACGGGAGTGAAGTAAGGTAATCTTCTTCTACAGCAATAATAATCATTTTATTTTTTAACAGATCGCTTCCATTTTTATCTATTATCCGCTTCAGGAAATCCAAAAATGACACTTTTCTGTGGTTCACAAGAAAATAAATAATTTTTACATCGTCATCTTCAGCTAACATCTGACATTTAGCCAGCAATAACGATGTTTTTCCACTTCCTGGTTCTCCACTTATCAATAAAAAGGAAAGATCGGCATTAGATAAAATGCGATGTTGCTCTGGGCTAAGAATGAAATCTTGACCAGTATAAGTCAAGTTGCTTTGCTTTGGCTTCCAATTTTTGAAAGATTTTCGGTATCTTTCGTCGACATCGCGATTGGATAGCTTATCTTGTGAAAGTTCTATGGCATTCAAAGAAGACAAAGTTATCAAAGCTGATATTTCACGAAATATTTCAGATTGGCTGCTTGATTTGGAACTGAACAGATCTGAAAATGAGTTCGTTTTTGAAAGCATTGAATCTTTAGATTCTAGGTTTGCCCAATTCGTAGATTCTAGGCAACCCAAGAGATCAGAAGTAGCTCTACGCTTAATAGAACAAAGCGCAAGGTTTTTGTCAATTCTGAATATATATTCACTCTGTTCATCTTGTTGAAGAACAATAAATAGATTGGTAGACCAGAATTGTTCATTGAATTCCAGTAAATTAAACAGTTTACTTTGACCCTGTTTTGTTTTCAATTTGTCAACTGCCTCCTGAAACTGCGAGAATGTTATGTTCGGCAGCAAAATGACTACTTGGAAAACTCTCATAATAAAGTCTATTTCTTTTTCAGTTTTTTGTTTTTCTGAGGCGGTAAAAAGCGAAAAAAGAATTGCCTGGAAATGTGGAATTGTTCTTTCGAGAACTTGAGTTATTTTATTGCTGATAGTAGAACAGTTTGAGTTTTTTGTTTGTTGTTTTGTGTCTGACAGTCCAATTTCGATAACAATAATTTTTTCATTCCCAATATACAGCCAATCAGTTTCGAATTCTCCTGGCTGAACAGAATCCTCGGAGAGCAAAGTGACAAAATGTTGGTTGCTGTAATTTTTGAGCATAAGGCCATTTGGCGATTTAAGCTTAGAAATAAATTCCCGTAAGAATATACCGACTTCGCCCTGATAAGATCCAGTGTCCGAAATGTCCTTCAATTGCCCGTCATCGGTAGTTTTGTACAATAAATTATCGAAAATTAAATCAATATCAGGAACAAATAATAATTTTTGATTGCGATTTTTGAAAAACACGTCGAAAAGTTGAAAAACGTCTTCTGTTTCTTGGAATGAAATTTTGTGGCCACCAAAGGTACAAAATTTTTGGGTCCGCAGTTTGTAAATAACAATTTCTTCATTGTATTTCTTCTTTATTTGCATTGTTAAATCACAAACGTGGCTGCACGATGCAGTAAAATAACTTTTCAGCAACTCAGTTATCTTTTCTTCTTTTTTGTCGCTGACACACTCAATCTTGTCAAAAAACGAGCAGTCAAATTTTTTCTCGGCGTCTCTGAAACCTTTGTAGATGTGCTCAGTCATCTTTGGAGTTTTCCCCCAGAGAACTAACACTAGCTAAAACAATTACAAATACCATTTTCTGAAGAGTACCTGGTAACTGCTCAAGATGGGAACAGTTTTCAAAAATTTAATCTGCCTTCGAATTTATTAAACAAAAATGCAGCCTTCACAGATATTTAGAAAACCAAACGGCGATCAAAACCAAATTTGTACGCTGAAAATAGAGCGTGAAAAATTTTGCTGGAAAAATCGAAAATCACAATACTTTAGTTAGTGATAACTCGCCTAGCTCAGTAAGATTACACTTGAAACATAAATCTGTTTTTGGGTTTGTTTCTTTTTGATTGATAGAGAGAATTATTATTACTTCCATCAATGGTTCGCTTGAGGTCCCAAAACTTAATTTCTCCCAAAATATATTTTAAATTCCGAACCGCTCTCAGTAAAAAGAGAAAATAATCGATTTTTAGAAATTTGTTTAGATGTTTTAACAATTTAGAATTCATTATAATGATAACATTTTTCGTGACATTTAAATAAATTATAATCATTCATTTTTGATTATAATTTTTTCCAAAAATCTCTTATAATCTCTTATCTATTATGAAATATAATATATAATCTCTTATCTATTATATGACATTATTCTATCAAAATATTGTTTCACAAGAAAAATCAAATTTATTGGTTTATAATATAGCAATTATGAATGAAAACAGAGTACAAATCAGTACAAAGTAAACAAACAGTAAACACGAAGCAGTAAACACAAAGAAAAAAATAGTAAACAGTAAAGAGTAAGAAAATAAACAGATAAACAAAATTTTAAAAAACACAAAAAGATACCAACTGAAAAGCAAACAAAACAAAAAAAATAAAACGAAATGAAGCAATGACGTTTGTTTAATAATAATAGATTATAATCGATTAAAATTGATTATAATTCAATAAAACTTCAGAAAATTATTTCAAAAAATAATCAATTATAATCGATTATACTCAATAAAACATTTAAAAAAATTTTGTTCCGAGAAATAGTAGCGTTATAATTCATTTTTAATCGACTCTAATCGATTTTTTTATTTAGATTTTTTTTTTGAGAAATAAAAAAATAAAAACTCAAGGACTAAGTTAAAATGAACTATAAAATATATTAATTTAAGTCTTGGAGAGGTCGTGAAGCCAATGTTGTTAGCTGATAAAGAGTGTACCTGTCAATCTAGAAACTATTGAAATGCAAACTGCACTGCCCTGTTTGAATTATTGCTCCATGAGAACGAATTTTCGGTCCAACGATAAGGTTGATTCGAAAAAAATTAAAGAAAAACATATAAAAACGATCACAAAATTCTTTCACTCGTTTTTCTTCGAAAAAAAACAAGAAAAATGAATGATAATAAAAAGCCAAAATCTTGGGGTTGGTTCGGAAATGTATCGGCATACTAGATGTACTTACTTCTGTCTGGTTGGTTGTACTTTGTTTTCGGTTTTCACTCCTTCCAATAGTTTGATTTAATTCTCGAGCTTGGTCAATCAGCGATTCAATAATCAAATGTGTTTTTGTTGAACAAATTTGTTTTTCATTCCTCTTCTCTGATGTATAGATATCAGATATGCTTTTGAATAGAATGATTTTGTTGGATGTCGGGAATGGGAGAAACAAGCATCCATGGCTTATGTTATCCGTCTTCTTTCGGCCTCTTACCAATAGCCCTTGGTTGACACTATACATAATCTGAGAAATGAGTTTCGAATGACCTTGGGTCAGTTTTGTCAAGGGATTAAAATCATGGAGTTCTGATGAGAAACTCGGGACAACTTTCAGAGAGTGTGAAATCTCTTTCCAAAAGGCTTCTGAAACTTCATTCTCAACTGCTTGGCTTTCTGATTTATGCTGCTGACTTGAGGAGCTGCATTCCTGAAAAAAAAACACAAATCTCCAAAAAAAAATTAAATAGTGGACTGACCTGTTTTTAGTTTATTTTTTCAAACATAATTCGAGTGTATTCGAAATACAATTTTCCTTGGTCATTATTATTAAGCACGGGTGGACCGTTACTAAATGCGGCTTGTTTAATGGCAAAGCGTTGGTGTTCAAACTGATTATTAAGCTGCGATTGTTCAAACAGTATTTTTAAAACCTTTTGCTCGTAAGTTGTATCGCAAATAGCGAGCCGTAATGAACTTGGAGCAATTTATGTAGCATGTCAAGTCGTCGCATACGCTGGACCATACATAAAAACTAAAAAATTATGCTCAAGTATATCTATATTGGCCAAATTAGCAGTTTTCAACCCCGCCAAAACTTCTAAAATAGATATCAATCCTCATTGGTAAGAATCTCATTACCTTACAAGCTTTTCTGACATCTCTTCTTCGGTTTTTGCTTATTCTTGCGCATTAAAATTTTTTTTTTTTTGAAAATTAAGGAGGATTTAAGCTGTGAAAATTTACTTTTCCAATGACTGAGTCAAAGAGCACAAATTTCTAAGTTTGAACACAAAAATTTTGTGAAAGATTCGTTTGAAGAAAAAAAACTGCAAAATTTTTAACAGTTTATGTAAAAATGTCAAAATTGATCTTTGAGGACCAATTTGGGAAGAAGAGTTTTGAGAAGGTAGTGCGCTAACTTTGATATAAACAGAAAAAAAGTTTCGTTCAGCTGACATATTACTTCCATTCTAGATGTCATTGATTCATGAGTTATACGAATCTGAAATATACAGATGAAACGACACCAAAATTAAAAACTAAAACTTAAAGTTAAATGTTGTCAGCCTTTTTTGCATGCTATATGGGAATTGGGAGGCTCTATTTTCATTTTGTCTCATTTAAAAAGCGCGCAATTTTTTCTTAACATCTCAAACTTTTTCAATGCTTATCAATGTTACTTTATTTCGGAGCTAGAATTTTCTTCAACCCAAGCTCATATGCAAACCGACGAGTAACAACTTTAGTGTCTTCATGACACTTCACAGTTGGTTACTGTGCAAGTAGCCCAGAATGTTCGACCATAGTCTTTCAAGCTAAAATTATTTTTGAAGATATTGTAATTTTTTTCTCTGTGGTGTGATAAAAAAGATCTG
>NW_026970851.1:0-1000 GCF_963678635.1 Symsagittifera roscoffensis
ACTCCTCTCTAAATAATTTCTGGACCAAAAAGTGAGCCAAATAAAGATTTGAATGGTGATTGTGTTGTCAAAGATCCCGAAAACTTGAAGAAACTCTCATTTCAGGAAACCTTTCGGGTGATCGATACTAAAGGTTGACATCAACCGATTTAGTTAACCAATGTTTAAGATTTGTTCGTGGATCCCGCTGGCTATGGATAAGTCTTTGCTTTTGAATTCCAAGTTGCTATATTAAGGTCTCCAGCTCTAGCTTTTAATTGTTCATATGCAAGTTCAGTAATAAACAAAATTCGGAAACCACTTACAGTTTGCGGAATCCGCTTACATTTGTGGATTCCACTTACAAATTTTGCAGATTTTACTTATATTTGCGGATTCCACTTACATTTTGTGGAATCTTTTCACAGTTGTGGAATCCAGGACAGCTAGCTATATTCGGTTGTTGCGGAATCCACGACACAACAAACGTGCCGAAAAAATTCACCTTACAGTTATTTGTACGCGGAATCCACGAATTTTTTTTAGTAGAGTCCATTTAATTTTTTGGAATACGTTGAAAGATTTTTCATCGGAATCCAGTAACACACAGACACAAAATTAAAGCAAAGTTTCTAAATTAAAAAACTCTAAAAAAACTACTAAGTTCTCGCAGATATTCAATGGTATCTCTTGGTTGAAGTTGATTGCAAAAAAAAGAAAATTTTTCATTCATCGCCAATGTTTGGGTACTTCAACGGGGAACAGTAAAAATCATTGTTTCCGCTCTGATTGCTGTTTTTATAAAACCACGGCTATTCTAGGAACCCAAAAATATATTTTTTTGGAAATTGTTCAGTGCATTAGATCTCATCGGCTGGCCTATCTCTTCTAAATTTTTCACCCTTAATTAAAACATATGGCAAATTTGTCAGTTTGACGACTGTTTGAAATGGAGTATTTCCTTTAGGCTAGCTAGAGCAAAGTTTCCCCTGGTACCAATTAATGGCCTGTGCGAGTTATC
>NW_026970852.1:0-21000 GCF_963678635.1 Symsagittifera roscoffensis
CTACAAAAGGCGAACGTGGGAGACAAAAGGGAGAAGACAGTAGTTGAAAGATATTTTTATCAGCAAGCAAAAACGGATCACCCGGGTTGACCTCCATACACCGAAAATGGTTATCATACAATTCCATACATCAAGTGTATGGAAAAATGCTTGTCATACAATTTTCATACAATTTCTAAAAATGGTTGAAAACTGGTATAAACTTATTTCTGTGGATGTTTGATTCTTATAAAACAGTCTGGTGATAAGAAACTGAGGTTCTCGTTTTTTGAAAAAAAATGCTTATCATACAATTCCCATGTATGGGAATTGTATGACTGGCATTTTTTTGATGGCGACACAAAAAAATTTTCAAGTAATTTTGAAAATTTGGCCCAAAAATTTTTTTGTTTTTTTTTCAACCGCAAATCGAATTTCGTACGCAAACAAACATTTTTCGAAATTTTTTTTTGCATGCAAAATTTAATATTTTGTGTGCATAACGTAGTCCTGGATACGATAAAATTGGCTTTTATTTTCTTTTCACTAAATTTTTTTTTTTTCAAAAACGCTGAAAATTCCTATTTCTTTTGTATGGGGTGTTAATGTAAGCCTTGATCAATGTCTGATAACTTGAAAATTCAAAAATTTAAAATAATCATCATTAAAAAGTTTTGCCAAAAAATAAAAGTTCGTTACTTTTGTTATATCAATTGTGAAAAACATCCAAATTCAGGTAGTTTGCTATGTACTGTAAATGCAAGACCGTCCAACCTTTGGTGTTTTGAGTAACCAAGGTCTTTGTCACTTGTGTTCGGTTGCAGACACAACCGAAAATTTTGCAGAAACTAAATTTAAAAAGAAAAAATCAAAATTTTTGGTTTATGGAAAAACACCTATCATACAATTTTCATATATGGAAAAATGTTTATCATAGAGATTTCATACAAGGTTCTGTACGTATGGCATTGTATGGAATTGTATGAAAAGAAGTTTTTCATAAATGGAAATTGTATGATTAGAAGTTTTGGTCAACCCGGGCAGTTAGCAGGATCTCTTGCGCACCAGCCATTTAAAAGAGTAAAGCGAAACTCTAGTTGATAAATTGCGTTAAGAGTCAAATTTAAAAAACGTTTCAAGTCGCATCCTCTTTTTTGAAGTTTTACGATGATTTTGAGAGGATGAGGTTTATGAGGATTTTGAGATATGACATTTAAGACCTGAAGTGAGTGGAGGCAATATGGAAATACGCTTTGTTAACTGGCATTGGACTTGTTTTATGATAATTGCGCGGGAGTTAGAAATGAAAGGGGACGTTAAACGTTGACTGGATCTGCGATGAGTATGGGTTATTCTGGCATGTTTGACTTGCACAAAAGTTCAAAGCTGAGAAGATTGAGTAAAAAACTGAAAATAAATTTAGATTTTGACATTTTGGAAACAAGAATTATAAAGATATTGTTGTTATTTGAGAAATAAGAAAAAAAACTCTGGAGGTTTCGAGTTCAATTTTTTTTAATTTCAATTGGTGACATCACCAATCCTAGGAAACTTTAAAACTTCTGTTTTTGGTAGGAATCCAAAAAAAGTCTTATAATATAACCGTGAAACCAGCTCAATCAAGTGGCGAAATTGTGAGATTAACGAAGCTGATTGCTGTGAGCCTAGAAATCGAAGGCTTCAATACTGATACTTTTTGGAAGATGTTGTAATCAATTATTTTAGAGCATGAAAAATTCATAAATGTGATAAGCATTGAAACCTCTAGTAACTTAGATTGTAAAACTACTGAGAAATTCAATTGTTTTGTTCTTTGGTCTTTCCTTTTCCAGCTCAGATCTACTCGCTTAGTTCCTTACGTATGTATGGCCGACTGATTAAACAGTCTTTTTTTTCAGATCGGCACTTGGGCCCTTGACAATCAATAGATAACAATAGAATTATATAAATAGCATCAAGCATTAAGGTTTCTGCAACTGCAGTATCAATACAATCAATGAATATTCATAACATCAGGGTTACTGCAACCGCAGTACTACATTGTCCTGAGGGCAAAGAAAGAATTATAATTTTTGTATATAAAATAGGATTTTTGACACTCAGCTTTGTGGCTTTTTTGCTCCGAATTTAGTTTTGTTTTATTGTTCTTTTTTACTCTATGACCAATGGTACCTTCCACGCCGCATCCCAAATCCTAGTGCTGCGACTCCAATTTTTCGATGAAACAAGTGTCCTTCTAATAGCCCCAATCTCGTTTCCGTCTGCTCGTCCGTTTAAATTCGGAAGTTTTCCAGCTTATGGCGATACGCCTCCGACGCGTTTTAGCTTAGATCAGCAATCTCCGCATCTGAGCTGATTTCTTTTACGCATAGTTTTATCGGTTTTCCGAGTTTTTTTGGTCCCTGGTTTTTGTTCGCTCGGCGGCTTCGTTAAACCTTAGAGCCTCTCAGGTCTTCTACACTAGACTCGTCGGAAAACCCGGCTGGGGTGTCCAATCTTGTCACCTTGGAATCCTCGGATGCGTCTTTTGACCGCAGGATTTGTTCTGCTGCTTTTTGGATTTCTCGGGTCAGGACCTGATTCGCTAGTTTCTCCCACCCTTCTTGAGCTATATCTTTATTTTGGAAAGCGTTGGTGATGGTGTTTGGGGAAGTATCCTGATGTATTTTCTTCAGTTTTGAAGACTACTTAACTTTCTCGGCGTGGAGCTGCTCAGTTCATCTTTTATCGATTCGGTCGCGTGCATTTTAGAAAAATTTTCTGTGTTCGCTGCTTCCGTAGCTTAGTTGTTCCGTTTACTGAGTAACATATTTTTTTTCTTTCATGACCACGTCTTCCTGAGACCTTGGTTCTACTGATGATTTTCACCCATTATTTGGCTTCGCTCTTTTGACTGCCAGCTTAAGTCCTCTCCTACTTCCGTCTCGATTGACGTTACTATTGGCTGGCTACTTTGTTTTTCCCTTGAGTATTCCCTGGTACATGCATTGCGGCTGTTGCAGCGTTTCTCCTTCAGAATTTCTCTCCAGCGGGGGTTCAGTTTCTTGGCGTTGATGTTTTCGTTTGGGCTTTTCAAGGTGACTGTTTTTCTTGTCGTTTTGTCCTTCATTTGATCCCGACGTTGTCAGTCCGGTAACTGGGATTTTGACTTTCGCTATATCACTCTTACGATATATGGATCCCGCTGCTGTATTAACAGTTGTTGGTGTTTCCGATACCACTAAATCCTTCAGCGGAATTGTCAGCGCTCTCTGCTTTTTCTAGACTCGTCTTTTCGCAGTAGGTTTAGCGAGAGGTATGATTTTGGCATGGTGGTTTGTCTTCAACAAACCGCTTTCGCAGGAGTACAGCAACTCCTTTCACAGCTCTGAGTTTATGATACTCGTTTTATGTAATATTCTTCTTAAATCGTTAGTGGTTGAATCTCTCTTTTCAGCTTTCCATCTTGCGTTCAACATTCCATTTTGCAGTAAGATTTTCAGCGTACGAGCGGACGATATTTGTCCCGAGCGGACGATATTTGCTGGTTGAACAGCGGGCTCATATCGTGGCTATTCTGCCCATTCATTGCGATTTTCAAAATGTCACGCGATTGGTTTTTCAGCTGACTTGTGGTGAGCGCCGACCTCTCCAGATGTTGGTTATCTAAACGTTTAGAAATTGATCAGAAAAAAACGGTCAGAAACGTTCAGAAAATGAGTAGTTTTTGATCTCTCAAAAATCTTAAATTCATTTTTTTGGAATTCAAACGAAGTGTGCCTCCAATGGTGACTGTTGAAATAATTGTTGTTTTTTCCATCTAAGGTCACGTATGATCGTGCTAAGGCATAGTTTTTTTGACGTTACGTTTTTCTTCAATAGCATACCACCGAGTCTATGTTTAATCGTTTGTATCGTCCTTTCTACTACCGCGCAGCCACGGTCATAATTTTTGTTCAATATTGTTGATGAGACAAAACTTTTTCATCGCTTTTTCTGTAAATCCCAAAAATTGGTCTGTTTTTGTTAATTCCGGAATTCATGTATGTGAATATACGGAAGTAAAAGTTTTTATGAAGATTTTTTTCCCGTGGACATTGTAACCTTTACCGACGTGATTTTAGAGTTTCTATCAAGTGCTATTATGAAGTATATTTTTTTCCTTTTGAGATCTTCTAGGGCTCCTGTGTTTTTCGTGACCCGCACAAGGTTTAGCGTAACATTTCGTGATGACATAATCAAGATTCTTAACAAATTGTTGACTTTCTCTGCATTCTTAGGCTAAATTAATGATTTCTCTGTGCATGTGAGGCCACCACATTTAATTTGAGACGTCAAGCATAGCTTTTTGGCCGGGGTGACCTCGATGGATGCGTTTTATTAATGTGGAGCTTAGTTTTCCAGGGACAGCTACGCGGTTGTCGACCAGTATGCAGTCATCAATGACTGACATTCGCTTCCATAAGGGATTCGTATATGGGTCTTTCAACTCGAACCCCTGCCGATCGTTTCTTTCAACCCCTGTCAATCGTATCGTCTTAGCGGTTCTGAGATCAATTGACCAGTTGACTCTTATCGAATAGCTTCGAGAGACTGAACCGCTGTTCTCCGGGCTGTTCTGACGTCTTAACTTCCTCCTATCTGGATCTATTGCTCATTCTTTTGCTGATTTGCACCACACTGACCTCTGGGCTTCAATTTTCTGGCTCCATTGACTCTCAAGCTATATTGAAGATTTGATTTGAATTTCTGTAGGCGCCTCCAGCTCTAGCAAACTACCCGGGTTAATTTCCGCGTCTCTGCTGATAACGTCCCAGAAAGACAGCAGGTTTGATTAGCCTCCTAATTCTTCTCTCCAGGCTACTGCTTGTACAATCTCTCCATCTGAACTTTCTGACTCTGATCTGTTCTTTGTTTTTATTTTTATTTTTTGATTTTTTTCGGTCACCTTTTCCTCCATGACGCTCCTTCTTTCGCCATCTTGTTGTTTTTGTTTTTCCGCGATTCTGACTGTCCGCTTTCTTGATTTGTCTTTTTCCATTACTTTTGTTTCTTTTGCAAAATTCTCATCAAATTAACCGACTGAATTGAATGAGAGAAAGTACATTAACTGTTTTGCAACAACTTTGAAAGTCTTTAAATTGGGTCGATTTTGTTCCAGTCGAGCTTTGTTCGTTTTGGAATTTCCTAATATGTTGATGTCCTAATATTTGCATCTGTTTCATTTGATGCTCGTAAATTTCTTTAAAAAAACTTTGTCGTTCCGATTGAGCCCTTCGGTATCACTCAGTCGACTGTTTGAACAGTCGTGCTTGATGAAAACGTTCAATTGAGGTTACTACGTTTGTATTGAGGTTAATATACTCTTCATCTAATTTGGATTCCGGCCACGGTTCACCGTTAGGTTCTTGTGATAGTAATCGACGATTCCCACCTCCCAACCTGGAAAATGTTTTTTTTTGAATTGATATAGTAGTTAACTATCTACCCAACGAGTTGGGCATGACTGGTAGGTTTATTCGAGCGAATATCCTCTAGCGCTTAAGTGAAGGCTTTGTAATCAGTTACTATCACAAAATATTTGCCCAACAGGTGTTGCTTAAATCGATCCGCCGACCAAAGAAATGGAGCAGTTCCAGCTATCGCTGAATATTCCTTCCCCTATTTGAATTTTCTCACCGATGTTTTTCTGTTTCTCACTTTGTTCTTTTCATTTTCTTCCCGGAACAATGGGCGAAGTCTGTCTGTTCAGCTAGCTGCATTTGGAATGCACTAAGTCAAATGGTTTATGCTACCCATGAAGGATCTGTCGTTTTCACTTTGAGAAGATCAGTATATCATTCAAAAAACAGAACGTGTTTTTTGCGTTGTTTATATTGCGATCCATGGCTCTTTGAAACACTGCTGGCATGTCAGCTAGGCCATAGAAGTCTGTAAGGAATCCATAAATAACCTCCAACGATGTTAAAGTTTAATTTTTTGCTGTTTCTGCAGCCAATTTTAACTGGATGTACGCACACTTTAGGTCGAATATCGCAAATATAATGTTCCAGCTGCCTTTTCAGTTACAAGTTGACTTAATCCATCCAAAAGTTCGTCTATAATGGGCATTTGATACTTGTTTTCAAATAGCTGTCTGTTTATCGATTTAGCATCTAATGCCAGCTCTATAGTAGCATCTTTATTTACTGTAATGACACTTGGAGCGATAAAACAGTCGCTTGTGCATTTATCTAACCGTTTAATATGACCTTCTGCCAAAAAAATTCTAGCTGTTTTTGATTTTATCTTAGATATTTATAGGTATTCTTCTGAATTGTTCCTGAATGGGGCATAATGGGTACTTCAGTTTTGTGTTAGTTCCGTGGTTTTCTGATCGGCCGTTTGAACAAATTTTTGTAACTTAGATAAAACTTTTGTTTTTGCCCTTCCGATTGCTTTCACTGTAGCACATCAAACCTCGATTTTTTTTGGAGGCTGGTTTCTGTGTAGTGCTCATCCCCAATTTGTTCTGTAGGTCCACACCTAAGACACATCTTGTACCTCGGTCCGTGGTTAGGCATGCTGCGTCTCGCACTTCCCACCCCGCTGAACGTATATCTGCTTTCAGAGCCCCAAGTATCGTAATTGGATGTTTGTTATAGTTCACATTTTTTTAAATGGTCTTCTCTGAAAGCTCTTCCAGACTTGTTTGATGTTCTCTTCTCTGTCTTTGTCTTTGGATTTTTTCTACCCTCTGGTTGACTTCTTCTATATGCTTCTATTTGGTCGTTTGTTCTTCTGACCCCTATTTTCCACGGCGATTAAGGGCTCTTGTTTGATTTTCATCCCAAGTGCTGTCTTGCAGACGCAAAATTCGATTTCGAAATGCCTGGTTCTTTTAGTTGCTGTGTTTGATTTTTAAAGCTGCTTTGAGTACTTCCTCTGGAGATAATGCTTCGAAATTTACGGTATCTTGAAATACCGCGTTCCGCATTTTTTAAATGAATAGATCTCGTACCAATTCGCCTTCTAGTGTGCCAAATGCTGACTCTGCTGACTGTGCAGTTAGTGCGGCGTGAAATCCTTTCAGAGTTTCTCCCGGATCTTGCGATCGATTAAATAGTTTGTACCTTTCATATGCAAAAATTGTTTGCTTTTTCGACTGAGACTTTAGCTAGCGCTATCATTTGTTTTGTATTATAGTTTTACAATTTTCATAAGTGAGTTCATTTGGACAAATCGCTTTTTCCCTTCTGTCCCTAACGCGAGGAATAGCCCAGACATGAGACGTTTTCGTACTTCATCATAGTATATGTTATGACCCATTTTTGACCCTCTTTCTCTTCTTTCTTCATTTTCACAAGAATAAACTTGTGTCTTGCCAATCTATCTCTTGCTTTTCGAGCTGCCACTACAGCTGCCACTGCAGCTGCCACTGCGACCTTTAAATTGATAGATGTAGAAAATTTATTCAGGTTTTCTTACAAGTTCCAGACGTTTGAAAACTTATTGGACATCATGAGAACTGGCGTAATTAGACACAAAAAAAGTCCTTTAGGCCGCAAATAAGTAAGCTAGACTATTCAATTTAGACCTTGAAATTAAAGTTAGGTAATCTTTTTTCACCGTAGGTTTGACTTTAATTTGTATTTTGTTTATTTAATTTTTTTTGTTTTGGAATCAGTACCGTACATGTTTCTTTTAAAATTTTGACTCAAAAACGGCCAAGAAAATTAATTAAAAATTTTTTGGGGGGATTAAATGTATACTTTTTTCAGATTGAAGAGTTTTAGGGGTCAACTGTGATTGAATATGATGTGTTAGAAACAAAATTTATGTACAAGATTGTAATAAAATATTCGTACATTGATATTTCATCGTTCTTTAGATAGGTGTATTGTATAAAACCAAATAACGCACAAAAGCTTTAGAAAATTAATTTTTGTATGATTTTTTTTTCAAACTTGTTTGTGAATATGCGACCGAATGCATCAAAAAGCGGAAAACTTAAAAATCTAACTGTTTTGCAGTAAATTGCCAGCCGAAAATGTTTTGTTATCAGATGAGAAGTAATTTTCTAGTAATTTTCTTTGATACAAAGAAATTGGTCTAATTAATTTGAACTACAGAAAAATTTCATTTTGTATTAGCTAGCTTGCTAACTCACAGCATTAATACCACCTACAGAAGCGAAAAAAAACGAGGGCATTTTTACAGCTATTCTTGGTCTATCACTCAAAAGCAAATAGCTACCAAGACAAAATTTTCGGCGATTTCGTGAAGTAAATCCACTGAAGAAAAAAAAGTTGTGCTTTGTCATGGCGTGGTGCACAACACCAACAACAGCCACAGAAGGAACAACTATCGCTCAGCTTGTGTCAGGGAGCTCACAAGCTACTCAAAGTTGAAGAAGCATCTCATTTTGGCGATCGTCTATTGCAGACGAGACTGAATGCCCGACTTACTTAGTCAGCTACTTGGCACTGAAGTGCTCACTATTCAGGCAACAAAACGGCTACACTCCACGAGCAAGCAGCAAGCAGAATAATCCAGAACAGCTCAAGGAGTGTTTGTAGATACATCTGATTCCAAAACTGTAGTTGAAGTCTCTGCGAATGGTAATGACGATGGAGAAGGACAAGGATGAGGTGATTGAGAAATGGTCTGCTTTCTGCCTTGTGAGTTTTTTTACTCGTGTCCTGCAAAACAAAGACCATAGTACTTTTGCCTACTCTGTGACTGAGAAAAATTTTACAGAAAAAAGTAACTTGAAAAACTGTGCTAGACTACAAAAGTTTCTGTAAAAATAATTCTTATATCCGTACATAGACTGAGTTTTCTGAGAAAATGACTAAAAAACGACTGATACCGGAATTTATTAAGCTTAATGTCCCCAATATTTTTTTTGGACCAAGCTGTGCATACATTTTAGCTGTAACTGCTAAAGACTGAGATGTCTAGGGCTAACGTGGGACAGAAAAATTTCTCAGGAGATAACAGTCAGAGCCCGATCGTTCGCGCAAAAAAATCAACAAACAGTTTTGGGCATCCGTTTTAACTTTCGTGAAGCATCAAACTGATGCAAGGTTAAATTTTATTAACAACCCAGAAAACCACAGACAAACTTAGAAAAACTATTCGATATAAAATAAACCTTATGGTGGTAGAATTGAGCAATCAATTAAAGTGCTTGATAACATTGAACAGTCAGGATGTGTATATGAAATGCTGTCAATGAGTCCTAAGCATTCAATTAGAGAAGGGTCTAATAAAAAAGTTTTTTTGGCTGATATCAGTATTTTTCTTCTGATATATGAAGAACTAAACTACTAGACAAAGCGGTTGAAAAAACAAGAAAACATAACTAAAATTAATGGCTGCCGGCTGTGCTTTTTGATAAAAGAGTTCGTTTTTGATTAATGAGGAAAAAACTTACGAAATAAAACTGAAAGCTTTGTTAAGTTTGAAGATTTTTGAAAAAACATGCAACCACTGTTGAGGTGATACTGAAATTTGAAAAAAAAATTTAAGAAAAAACTTGCAAAAAAAGGAAACGAGATAAGTGATCATTTGTATTTGAAGGTCAGGTCATTATTGAGGGGAACGCGCGCGGTTGTACGGTCTAGCTAAGGTACCAAAGGCTGAGAGTTACCTCGGACCATTTCTTTCTCTTCCGGGCGGCTCGTATCAAAATTTGAAAAAACGCTTGCGAAGATATTTGACACTATCGATGTTGCCAATATCGAAACCAGCGCTAAAGAGGCAAGGAAAACAATTGAAAACATTGCTCTAGACCCATACGAAACTATAGTAGCTCATGACGTAAAAAGATTTTTGTTGATGCTCCCCTGAAAGAAGCAATTGAAATTGCCTTACTGAAGCTTTTCAGGCAGATTTTTCCCCCAAAATTTGAACTACAATGAAGAACTTTTGAATATGGTGGTCTGTAAGCTATATTTCGAGTGTATTGATTTATTGTATGTTCAATTTTAAAGTCTAGCAATAGGTGCTTCAATGGCTGAAAGAGTATGAGTTTAGTTTGAAACAGGAAATACGGGGGGGGGGCAGTGGTGAAGCCAACCAATGGCAAGAACGGTTTACACCATGTTGCAACACGAAAGTAACATATAGATTGAAAGAGATTGAATGCGAGAGTTTTCAAAACTGGAACCATCTTAAATTAGAGGAAAAAGTATATAATGTATGCGCTTAATCAACCGAGATAACCTGGTTTTATTAAACAAGAAGAAGACTATTCCCCAGATAAAATTGTACCTCATGTAAGAGAATGGCATTGTTCAAACAGTCAAGGGTGAGCAAACTCATGTTCTTGATGCCACAAATTCTCTTCATCCAAATCTACAGTTCACTTCAGAGGAAGCTAGTCCAGATGGGAGTTTACTGGTCCTTGATTTGAACCTAACAATTTCGCAAGATCAGAGGGTGACGTGCACTTGGTATCAAAATCTATTAGACTAGGGATTAGTAGGTTAAAGAAGCTATGGTAACTAACGTTGTGCAATCTGGGATAAATTCGTTAAAGACGCTATGAAAACTAACGTAGCGCGAAACTATGTTGAAGTATATCTGGGAAAATTTGATAGAGAACCTATGTAAAACTAACGTAGCGCAATCACAAACAAATCAACACCCCGAAATTTGACCTCAAAATTGGCTGCAGACGTCCATGGCAGTGCAAAGTCCTTGAATGTTAAAACAAGTCTCAGGAAAAAGAGAGAAGGTCTTCAACTCTACAACAAACCCACTTCTGATGATTTGTTGTAGAGGTAACCAAAACCAGTTATTTGCAAAAGGGTTCCAAAGTTCAATCAACTCTTAAATATTACTTACCACAAGGAAACTACAATTGTGTTTACCAGCAGTGAAATCAGCAGTTTCTGATGACCTCAAGCCCGGAGTTGTTTTTAAATTGTTTTTTAGTGCATGTAGTTCCATTTTGTTGGAAAACTTTGTCGGAAAAAGGGTTGAGGAACAAAAGAAAACTGTTAGCCCTCCCTCACCGATAGCGCTACCCCTTCAGCAAGGCGAACCTAAGAAAAAAGGCGCAGAAGTGAATTGGACAATTTTACATAGTTTGAATAACCAAAAAAAATAAATACTACTAGGGGCAACAGATATAAGGAAAGAGAAATTGGACATGATCACGCGCGATGAGTTTAGAAGCAGGGAGTTGACATTGAGTATTTTACGCATTTTTTTCTTTTTGACTCAAAAACTTCCATAAAAAAATGAAAATTTATTAAAATAATTAAATGGGTTCAAAACACTTTTTAACCTAATTGAATAATTTTAAAGTTTAACTGTGGTTGACTAGAGTTTTTACATGATTGCCTAAAATCAAAACTGCTGTCGAATATTGCAAACTATGTTTGCCAAATGATGTTTTATTGTCATTTAGTTTAATTTATTGTAAAATTTCTGACGATACACATAGTTGCAAAAAATGATTGAATTGTAATTTTCATCAAATTTTTCTCCAATTTCATTGTGGGAGCTCAACTCAATTTTTCTCGTTCTAAGAATTTTGCTCAGATTTACAGTGAAAGTTCTACTAAGTCATTCGTGATAACCGGTTTTCTAGATTTTAAAAACCAAACTTCGCGCCTAATTTTGTCCACTCGAGTAGAACGTGGGAAATGTACGGCCACTGTTGAGGTGATACTGAAAATTGAAGAAAAAAAATTCAAGAAAAAACTTGCCTAGAAGAAAGGGAACGAGATAAGTGATCATTTGTATTTTAAGGTGAGGTCATAATGTGGGCAACGTGCTCGGTTGTACGGTCTAGCTAAGTTACCAAAGGCTGAGATGAAGTAAATTGGTTTTCACGAAATGAAGTAATCTTTTTCGTGCATTCTAAGAAACGGTTTACCAGCTTTTATTTTGTTGATAAATCTCGCCCTATGACGAATCGGTTTGACACCTTAAACTATTGACAAAGAACAAGGAGAAGAATGCAACCAAGGAACAAAATCCAAGGCGAGGTCAAAAGAGAACTAAGGGTAAAAGTGCAGGAAGGTCACTGAAAACTATGGAATAAAATAGCAATCGACATTAGAAGCAATTCGAATCTGGCAATCAAGAACAAAACTTAACCTGTGCTTTAGTTGGTTGTCAAAATCTTTTTCATCTCCTCATGTTAACAGTCTCCTATTGTTGAAACTGTGTAGTTTAAAGGGTTAGCCATTTTATAGCTGACGGTAATTAAATCTTTGAATGAAGTTCCGAGCGGGAATACTTCATTCGTACTTTCTGTTGTTTTTTCTTGTATCATTTGATAAACTTTTTTGTATCATTTCTTGTATTATTGACAGTGGTCATATTCAGAAACCGGTTGCTTCCCTGGTCATGAGTATTTTTAAAACTATTGTTCGAAAAATCTCCTTGATTATCTTTATCCGTCTGAGCAAAAAATATTGAAAAAACTGCAATTTATCTGGACTCTATTTGAAATTTCTACCACACGTTTCTGCAAAAGAGACAAAGGTCATATTCAGAAACCGGTTGCTTACCTTTTCATGTGTATTTTCAAAACTTTAGTTCGAAAAATCTCCTTGATTATCTTTGTCCGTCTGATTAAAAAAAACTGAAAAGGTTGCAATTTATCAGGAGAATATTTGAAATTTCTACCCCACGTCTCTGCAAAACTAAATTGGAAAAATGCAAGATTCTCGGCCCACTTTATCGGTCTTAAATCTGTGTCATGAAATTTCTCTTTCTCCAGCTGCTTTTACCTGCAATTTATCATGATTCTTTTTGAAGTTTTACAACGATTCTGCCACACATCTCTGCACAAAAAAATTTTAAGAACTTAGATTCTCGATCCACTTTATCCGTCCTAAATCTGTGTCTTGTGAAACAAACAAATTTCATCGAATTCATCTAAGTTGAAAAAAACATAATTTGAAAACAAAAACAAATTATAAAATCTTGAAAAACCCTGATAATTGAAACAGTGAAAGGAAAAACAGAGCGCATATTAACTACTTGTATTATACAAAATTACTTTTAAAAGTGCAAAAAGTTTTCTTCATTTATTTTTTCTTTCTTTAAAAATATAATTTTCATTTAATTTGCTTCTCCAGCAAGCTTTACTTGCAATTTACCACAGTTTTACTTGAAATTTACAATTATTTTTTACCACAACTCAATCGACAAACATCATTGCTCCAATAAAAAAACTTTTAAAATTCTTAGACTCCCAGCCCTGTAAATATCGACTACATGGATTTTGTTCCTTCAAATCAATGGGGATAAACTTATAATTGCATCAGCTGCCTCCTATATGGGGATAATATAATTTTTAATTTTAAAATTAATATGACGAGGGCATTCAATTTTTAGGAACTTTTTCAGATGTTATACGTGTCAACACTCCAACAATCTCCTTCAAAACCAAACCAAACCTAACTTGAAAGATTAACCACAGTTTCATATCGAGGATAAGGTTGATAAAGTCATAATCTGTATATACCGGTTAAAGGTTTTTCAGAAAAAATCAAAATTAAATGAACCTTTGAAAAAACTCACCTTTGAGGAATTCGGCAAGCTGAACAAAGAAACCTTAAACAAAATTTTTTCCGACTTTTTAGTGCAAAAAGAAGACAATATCCACAACATCACAATGTTTCAAGCCGACATTACCAACAAATACCAATGTTCATTCATACAGAGGCAGTACAGCCTCAGAAAACATCCAGGTGCCGTAAAACATGAACTTGAAAAGTCTCAAAAGCATATTAGTCCATGATGGAACAAATACTAGTTTTAAGAGGAAATGTAAAAACGTTAATATAATGGTAAATGTATAAATGAATAAATAAATTTGAGACCCAATACGCAGAACTTGTGAATATTATACAGACTTTATTTGAAATAGAAATGATAATTTTGACGGAAAATTGTTTAAAAGAACCAACTTAAAGATGTTTCATCTGACAAGTTTAGCGAGAAACTAACAAAATAATTTATTTCAGTAAAAACCTAAACAAAATGGGGTTGAAGCTCTCTCTGTGTCAACAATACACAATTTAATGGCCAAAAAGTAATCCATTTTTTTGAAACTGTTTCAGATCTTATACGTGTCTCATTATTTGAACAGTTTCTCTTGAAACCAATCCAAACCAAACTTTTATGATTCACGATATTATATTTTTAATGGTCGTTTATATATTGAATACCGTTTTTTTAAATCAAATTTACCAACCCAGTCTTATAATTACATGCGCGACCATACCTCATATTTCTAATTGTTAAGACAGATATAGCTGATTTGATGGTTTTTTTCTCTTGTTACTTCATAAGAAGTCAATTTTGCTCTTACTGATTATCATCTTCAGAAACAATTTTTATTCTGATGAATGTTTTATTTTATTTGTACTTTCAGTTGCAAAAAATACTCATTTATGGTTTCATCGGCTGCAACATCAAAATATTTTAGAGTACGTGCTCCAGTTTTTTGCTCTAAAGAAAAATGATCATTTTATTATCCCACTCTGAGATGTTATCAGATGATTTACCTCCTTATCCAGGGCCATATATTGAATATAATCGACAAGCCAATTAAATACAAAACTGTACAAATCACTTGAAAATATACACTTAAACTGCCGAGATCTCTGCAATATAAAATTCAAGACTAAAAAATCTAGTCAAAACACTAGGCGTTGATACAATTTTTATTTTCATTGAAATTTGGTTCAATGAAACAGTTTGTGGGCTCTAGAAAATAAAAAATTTGTCGCATTGGACGCAAAAGGAACAATGCCTCAACATTTAATTCAAAAGGTAGCTGTGTGATGTTATTTCCACTTTGAAAATTTAAGCCAAAAATAAGACTTGATCTAAAAAGTCACTAGGCGTTTATAACTGGAATTATTTAAATAAAGATGAAAAAGAGTCATTAGAAACAATTAGGTGCCGATTGATCTTGAAGTTAAAAATAAAATTTGTCCAAATCTTTTCATGAGTTCTTTGATTACACAATCAGTAATAGCTCTGATTTTGATTTGTCCAAAAAACCTCCGTATTTCATTCCGCTGTTAAAACTGATCATTGTGCTGTCTTACTTGGTGTGTTGACGATTGTAGTAGTTGATGAAAAGGAGTCCAACCTTCAAACGTACAACAAATGATAAAAAATATGCAGAAAATAATTTTATAACAATTTGGTGAAAATGGTTTGCAAATCTTTCTATGAAAAACAAGACCCCGAAATTAAAAATTACACATTTTCTAATGAAAGCGTAGCGCAATAAAATAAATCGTGTGCACCACAGGAAACAGTTTTCATGGGACGTGACAAACTAAAACACAACTAGAGGATGATTCATTCATCAAAAAATTATTCAATACCGGGAAAAATGATCATTAGTGCTGGAAAAATATCAATGATACAAGAAATTCAAGAAAAACTACCATTAAAATAATTTTGATTCAAAATTTGTTCGATGTCATAACTATCGAAAGTTGTAAAATGGCTAGCTTTTTGAACAATGAATTTTAAATCTTAGAATAATTTTCCAAAATATTACTAAGAGTTATAGGACTTGATTTATACTCAAACTGAATTACCTGAAAAAACGTGATCTTAGTTATTTCATCATTGGAATGCCAAAAAACTGAGGAAGCTCAATCAATGAAAACACTCAGGTCTTCAAATATACCAGCCTGGGCACCTAGAGACGGTGTAGCATATAAGATAGCATATAGCAGTGTTCGGTTAGCATATGCGAACTCCATACTTTACTCATTAATGAGTATATTGGATATAGGAAAACTCCGGTAAATCTTAAAAGACATTGGTTACACCTGTATAAAAATGAGACCCGGAAGGTTGAGAAAACTATAGACCTATTTCAATCGCGAAAATAAAGTTAATAATTTTTTAAAAAATTTCTATGTAAGCAATTGAGCGAGTGTCTCCTGAAGTATTGTTGCAAAAGTGAAACACAATTTCCGAGCATCATATTCAATCAAATATGCAGTATTATAATGTACTGAATTGTTTCAAACCCATTTCAAGGCGTTACGCATCTGCATTGAATCATTTCAATACGTTCCAAGCTACAGGGCTTGGACCACTCAACCGAAGATGCACTAACATAATGTACAGAACATTCAGAAAATCATTTGCTGTTAAGAAAAATGTCTGCCTCCCCTTTGATCCCTCGAAAGCATTTGACTCCATCAACCACAATTTTTTTAAGATCAAACTCGAAAACATAGATTTATCAGAAAACACGATTGATCTGATTGAAAACTTTGTGAGCAACTGAGTGCAAAAAAAAATACAACATTCAATAATACCCAATCAGACTAGATTTTTCCAATTCAAGGCTTTGCGCACGGTACAATTTTCGGATCACGCTACAGTTCTTAGACTACTCAGCCCAAAATGCACTCATAAACTGTACTGAATCATTTGAAAAATCATTTGGTAACAACATAACTTTTGCGCCTCATTCTTTTAATGGCAAAAAAATTGATCCATTTTAATGAAAACGTTTTAGGTTTTTTAATGTGTCAAAGTTTTAACAGTCGCCCTTGAAACCAATCCAAACCTAACTTTTACGTGTCACAAAAGAATAATTTCAATCGCCGTATCAAAGTTACCAACCCAGTTTTATAGTTACATGCGCGGCTCTCGTCATAATTTTAATGGTTAAGACAGATTTTTCTTCCTTGTGACTTCATCAGAAGTCAATTTCACTCTTACAGAGCAAAATTTTAACAAGTATTATGATCAAAAACGATTTTGGTTTTGATGAAAGTTTTTTTTTATTTGTTCTTTCAGTTGAAAAAAAATACGCATTCATAGTTGCATCTCCTGCAGCATCAAAAGTTTTAAGAGTACGTGCTCCAATTTTTCCCTCTAAGCAAAAATGATCTTTTTGTTATACCACTCCATAATGTTATCAGGAGATGATATACATCCTAATTCAGGACCATACTGTGAAATCAACCAACCAGCCAAAAAAATAAAATGCTGAACAGTTAACTTGAAAATACTGCCGAAGTCTCTGCATTAAAAGTTTTCATAGGACAAACTAAAAACAACTAAACGATGGTTCATTCATCAAAAAAAATTTCATTACCGGGGAAAATGATCAACAGGGCATGAAAATTATCAATGATACAAGAATTTCAAAACATCTGCCATTAAAATAACCTTGATTTGAACTTCATTCGACGTTATAAATATCGGCAGTTGTAAATTGGCTAGTTTTTTGAACTATAAACTTTAAATCTTAGAATGTTTTTCCAAAATAGAACTAAAAATATTAAGTCTTGATTCATACTCAAATTGAAATACCTAACAAAATTCGAGATTTTAGATATTTACACCATTAGAATGCCAAAAAGAACTGTGAAACGTCAATCAATGAAAACAACCAAGTCTTGATTTACACTCAAACTGAATTACCTAACAAGTTGTGATTTAGGGCTTATGCACAACTTGTTAGGTAATACAACCTAACCAAAGCTGCATTAATAAAACGTACTGACTCATTCAGACTCAAAATTGTTCTGCTTCCCTTCTTGATCTCTCAAAAACACTTGACTTCATCAACTACACTTTTCTAAACATCAAATGTGTAAACATGAAATTCTAAAAAACTCGATTGATCTGATTGAAAATTTTATCAGCAACTTAAATCAAAAAAGAATAATTGATCAAAGCGAATCAGCTTGGATTATTCTACGTCAAAGCTACAGAAAAGGCAAGATACAGATTTGCTTAAGGCGCTGATGATGCACTGCTCCTCGTTGATTACAAAAATTGAAACAATTTCTAACAATCATTTTGGAACTAGATGTGAAATTGTATCAAGATATTTTAAAACAAATTACTTAAAATAAATGCCAAATAAACTGAGTTCATTATACTCATTGAAGCAGGAAAACTCTAAAAGAAGAAAAAAATATTCATTTGAAGTGAAAATTTTAAAATTAAAGACAAGTTTTTTGTCAAATGCCTTGGTGTTATAAGCGATCAAAATTTCAACAGGAAAACAAAAGTATACAATGAAAATGGCGTGGGGTTTTGAAATATAACAATCCATCAAAAACCGTTACAATTAAACACCAGGTTGCTTCTAATAAATGCGCTTGTCAATTTTCCCATCAATGGAAAAACAACTAATTCAAAAAAGCACAAAAATAGTTGAGGTGGGCCTTCAAAACTTGCTGTAATCGTTTTTAAAACGATTCTTCTTCAAATTCGAAAGATACGAAATATTGCCAATTAGATTTTGTTGATAGATTTGAAAATGTCATGACGTTTCTGGAAGTTTCAAAAAGTATATAACCAGCCTATGTCAAATTATATTTTCCAAATCATCCAACAACAAAACATTATCGAACAAAATTTTAGCTTTAACCAGCAATATAAAACTAAACTTTTGAAATTTTGAAATAATCATTTTTAACTTTTTTCTTTTTTTTTGAGTATTGAAAGGCAATGCTCGTAGAAAACGATGTTTTTGTTAGTCAACCAATATAAGTTTGTAAGTTTTTTTGAGCTTTCCGGGTTAATGATGTGTTATCGTTTTATGATACCATTCACAGTATAACAATTGATTTATAACCTCTGATAATAAAATTCGCACTAACTGCTTATCATGGGTTATCTCAGTCCCCTAAAGTCCAGTCAAAATGCTTTTTTTACCTTAACGCTTCGTCAAGATGAGTAAAAACAACAAAAAGTGTACAAGCAAATATTGCTTAAAACCTTCAGGACTAAAAAATTGGAATGGATGTGATTGTTGCTCTAGTTATTATCATATCAATTGTGTAAATGTTACTCTCAACTACTCTAGGAAAAACCAAAGGTTTCAATGTCATTTATGTGTTGATGTAAAATCTGTGAATAAAGCAACAATAGGTAATGATTTAGTACTAGGCAATTATTTTAATACAGCCATCTCAAATGTCCGAGTACTCACGAGAGTACCAAAAAACTCGCGTGCTCCCTTGGCGGAAAGTCTGTCGGGCAGAATAAATGACATCTCTACAACGTAGAAGATGTTACAAAATGGCTAATTTTTTAAATGTCTTTCGTGTATTTTTTTTTGGAGCAACCAACAAAAAGTGGACGCAAACAGACCACGAGTATGAGCTCTTTGATAATTAAAAAATTCGATGAATTGACGTGTCATTTCCAAAACCCCATCCCCAAGTATCAAGCCTGCCTCTGAATTACCTCGAGCAATAGAGAATAAAGCTAATAAATAGTAAGCTCGATGAAGGCAATATAAAGGGAAGGAAAAGGCTTGCTGCTTCGGATAACAAAATTGCTCCTTTTTTAACAGATAACTTTCAAAAACTGTTGTCTATGCACCTTTGCAGCTTCAAATCCTAAAAATTTAGATAATTTTTTTGTCAGTGAATTCGATCTACACAAAGCGATGACCTTTCCAAACAGATCAGCAACAGGTCCTGATAAAATAGTTCCTCAATTTCTTAAAGATCTTGTAAATAAGTCAAATGACAGAGGAGGACTCAATTTTTTGAAATCGCTTAATATGCTGATAAATCTCATTGGAGATGGCAAAATACCCCAATCCCTATGAACTTTCTTTTTTGGCGCAAAGCTTATCGCCCTCAAAAAGATAGACGGAGGGTTGAGACCGATTGCCATAGGCAACACGCTGAGACGTATCGCATCTAAATGCGCTGGAAACAAGTCCCTCGCCGAGCGACAAAATTTTTTCGGAGACCTACAGGTCGGATGCGGCACTACACGAGGAGCGAAAATAGCTGCATTCTCATTTCGAAACCTAATTGAGCGAGATTACAATCCAAAATGCACTGTTCTTTAGAAAATACTTTTTAACAATGCCTTTTACTCTCTAAATAGAGAAAAAAAGCCAAATCAAATTTTTTCAGAACGTCCCAAATTGTCTTTTAATAGTTCGTCTGGATGTTTAAAAAATAAAAAGATTTTCTTATTCTTTATTTTCCATTAAAGTGGTTTAAATGAAAATCAACAACCTTTGTTTAACTGCATTATGTTTGATGTCATTTATGAAGTTAAAAGTCAAGAGTCAACATTGCTTAACTCCTTGCTCGAATATAGCAACTTTAATTTCGTTTGGAGTCTTTTGGTTCTAAACAACCATGTCTGCAATTTGACGAATCACAGACAAGTACTTTAACACTCCCACTCAAAATTCACTTCCAAAGAGAGGCTGGCATATCTGCGAAAAAGAAAGATACGTCAAAAATTTAATCGAAAAATGAAAAATGCAAAACTGCAAACCGGTTTATGAACCTGTGGTCACATCTAAAAATGCAACTGATGATAAAAGTCTAACAGATTGTTCCCTATTTCGTGGAAATCTTTTTGTCAGAACATCCGCAACCATAATTGTAGTCGGAAGATATTTTAAAGTCATCTTACCAGAGCGAATCGGTTCTCGAACAAGTATACTTTAATGTCGATATGTTTGGTTCTCGATCTTGAAGCTGTTTCATGAGCTATACAGATTGCTCCTCGGTGTCACTAAAGAAAATAGGGAGAGTAGTTTTATAGATAACACTCTCAAATACATGTTTCAGGAACAAAATTTCCTGAGCCAAGGCCGATAGAGCCATTTATTCCGATTCACATGTAGATAATACTACCGAACGTTGTTAAGCAGTTTGCCAAAATACCAATGAGTCTGACTCATTTATTTTAATAACCATGCCAGATGCAGATTTTCTGGTCTTTACGTCACTTGCGCAACCGGCATCACTGTACGCAAAAACACCTAGACCATTATCAAGTCGAGAATGAGAAAAGAAATAATTCGTGCCCTTTAAATAGCGTAGTACTCTTTTTGCTGCAATAAAAATCTTGCATTGTTGGACTTTTGCACGCTTGAGAGAGTAAGCGTACTGCAAAAGCAATATTCGGCCCAGTTGTTACAGCTAAATACAATAATGCTCCACTAACAGCCAAACAAGGGAACGATCTGTCAGACTTTTATCATCAGTTGCGTTTTTAGATGAGACCACAGGTTCATAAACCGGTTTGCATTTTTGCATATTCCATTTT
>NW_026970853.1:0-1000 GCF_963678635.1 Symsagittifera roscoffensis
AAGATTCAACGCCAGAATCTATTGAAACATAATTGTTTGATGTGCCGAGAGCTTGCATCTGTCGTTCAGTTTGCACTTCATGTTCAATATTATATGGAGTCAAAACGCAAGTGGACAATTTTTGATCAGCACCTAATAATTTGGAAGATAAATCATGTTTCTGTGAGGTCACTAAAGGTGACATAAGATGAGACAAAAATTCGTCAGAATTTTCAAGGGCTATTGGTCTGTTTAGTGATACGGTGTCTCCCTCGCTAGCCAATACTTCGAACTGACTGTAGGAACTAACAGAACTTTCAAGGGCTGGTGGTCTGTTTTGTGATACGGCGTCTTCCTCGCGAACCAATACTTCGATCTGCTGACTGTGGGAGAGAAAACTCTCGTCCTGATGGCTGACATTAAGACTGGAAAGGACGTAGTACACTCTCGCGCTCCAAATTTTCACTGCTAATTATTCCTTTTTTCTTTTTGCTCAATTTCTTACTACTTCTTTTTCGTTTTTGTCCTGCTCCGCAAACTATCAACTGTATGAGTCGGAACATTTCTGTAGTTTATCGTTTGAGCAGCACGGCAGATACGAGTTCTCTGTTGCAGGGCGAAACCTAAAAAGCAAGGATGACCGGTTGCTGTGCAAGTAGCCTGGAATGTTATAACCACATTCATAAACAATACAATAGATTTTTTTCCAGCAAAATTTTCGGCGTTTTTAGTGATTGGCACGATTGAAAAAATATACAAACACTTGAAAAATTACCAAGATATGCAACAACAACAAAAAAAACATTTAACTTAATAAATTGATTGAAAAACAAAAAATGAAAAAAAAACTAAAAAAATCTCCAAAAAACTTCTATTATTTTGCGCAAAAAAAGTTCTAGCGTATTCTTGGCACTGGAAAAGTTTAATCGCTGAGTCTAATTTTCTTGTTTGGTAAAACCAAGTTTTTAGCCTAAAAGCCCAAATCAAATGAAATTTTTATCTAACGAGCGTTACTGGATTG
>NW_026970854.1:0-11637 GCF_963678635.1 Symsagittifera roscoffensis
AAAAGTTAGTTGCGGCGGCGGAAAAGTTAGTCGCGGCAGTACAAAAGTTAGTTGCGGCGGCCAGAAAATTAGTAGGCGCGGTCAAAAAATTAGTTGCGGTAGTCGAAAAACTAGTCGCGGCATGGTGGAAAAATTCCTCAGTGGATTGTTTTAACTGCGTCAAACTCTTCCGAAACACATTTCTCCAATGAATTTTCCCCCATTGCTGTTACGTTTTCTTCGGTCGCGCCGATTGAGGTTAATTTTTCTTCGGTCGCTGTTAACTTTTCTTCGGTCACGCCGGTTGCGGCTAACTAATCTTCGGGCGCGGTTAAATTTCCTTCGGTCGGGCTGGTTGCAGTTAACTTTCCTTGGGTCGAGCCGGTCGCGGATACATTGCCTTGGTCCGCAAAGTCTGGAAATACCATATTTTGGTCGCGGCGGTCTGGAAATGTCCAACTTGGGTCGCGGCAGTCTGGAAGTATCAAAAGCAGGCCGCGACCGTCTTATCACAAAACCACAACCTTGACTCGGATAAAATAAATGCCCCGTTGTTCACGATTCGAGGTCGAAAAGAGTAAACAAAAAGCCAAGAATTTCATTAAGTGCAAAATGGGTTCTTAGGAATAAAACAAAAAAAAACAATCTTTTTAAATTTTAAGCTTAATTAATGTTAAGCTCGATTGGTCCCTTCGAAATAACCTGGTTCTTTTCCATCCCCTCATCTTTGAATTTCAGTTTTAAAAAATTAACTGTATGTTTTCATAATGCTATGAAAACTTGCTTGGTGATTAAATTAACTATTGTGAACACACTTTTTCATCAGATCTTTCATCGTAAAAGCTTGCATTCAGCCATAATAACACGTGCGACAATTGGAAGTTTGAAATATGGGGTGGTATATATATACTTCGGAATGAAATAATTCGGAATGAAATAAACTAAAGCATACCAAACTAAACTAACTTTGCATATAATTAAATAGAATATATTAAACCAAATTGCGTATAAATTATGCATTGCAAAAACCTCGCTCAGTAAATTGAGTTTGAAAATTTTTGAAAAAAGATTTTTTGACAGGATTTTGTGTTAGCTTATTACTAATCAAATTTCAAAGCTTTGTATAAATTTCGCCCCCTGCTCGTGGTAACTTAACTGGAGAATTTATCCTCTCATAATTGCCCACTTCTATTGCAATTAATTGGAGTCTCTATTTCGGTCTCTAAAATTCCTAAAATGCGGAGCAGGATTTAGGTACAAGCATGATAGTTGGGTCACAAAGAAAAATCAAGTGTGAAAGATGGGTCCTGCAATTTTTGCGAAAATTTTAAAAACAAGTAAAACAAATGCAAACCGTGTTCTGGAAGGTGTTGCCCGCATCTAGTTTCCAGCGCTAATAATCGATTATAAAAAGATTTTAGTACCAGTCTTACAAAAACTGAGAAAAAATTGACTTTAATCAAATAATAATCGATAATGATCTCTCTTTCTGAAATCAAATATAATCATTTATAATACAATATAATCGATTATAATCGATTAATTCTATCTAAATTTCTAGTTTATTTGTTTTGCAGAAAAATCCTTCCGTCTGATTAGCTTATACTTTATGCTTTTCGTAGACGTTGGTAAATAAGAAAATGGGAAAAATTGTTTCACCAGTTTTCAAATCAATTCAGTTTTATAAGGTTTTTTTTTATTTCTTGATTATAGCTGTTTCATGATGCACATTTTAAATTTTTTTGACCACCAAAATATCAGCCCGCTGCTTTAGTTTCATCATTTATATAGAAGAGTTATATTTCGCCCACCGCGGGATTCTTTAAACTATTTTGAAGGGACCTCTATGAAACTTTTGTTTCGTGGTAAAACTTTTGGTTTCAGGTGAACCAAAGAGTGGCATGACATCTCACTTTTTTGAGATTTTTGACGAAAAAAAATCTATTATAATAGATCAAAATTGAATATAAGAGATTATAGGAGATTATAAGAAATTTTCGGAAAAGTTATGCGGAAAACGTCACGAAAAATGTTATCATTTTAATGGATTATAATCCGTTTAAACACCTAATTTTGGCGCTTACGATTAATTATAATTTTGATGAAAGTACAATTATAATTGTAATAAAATCGATTATTTTCTCTTTTTACTGAGTGAGGGTGAGTCTGAATTTTTTTTTTTCGAGGACTCATCTAAAGTTAAGGAACCCAACTACGGTTTTTTGGTTATCCCCACCTAAAGGATAATAAAATAAAAAACGAAACTTTTTCTTACAAAGTTTGAGTGAGTTTTCCTTAAAAAATGCAGAAGACTAATATCACGAGCGTTAAATCAAGCTAAAAAGTTGCAAAAAAAAATGCGAACTTAAAGACAATTAAAAACGCATTCAGCATTCTTCTAATGAAATTTATGCTCAGAAAATTGGCAAAAATTGGAGAATAAATTCAATTTGAGGCTCAGTAAAGTAAAAATGGTTCGTTTTACCAGTCCTATAATAGTATATAGTACATTTCCTTATAGTAACACTGTCCCAATTATATGAAAAAAGTTTTCATTTGATTTTTCATAACTTATGGGGAGAGGGATATAACCGAAAAGTTTGCCTACAATGACATCGAAAAAATTTGCTTCCAATTAATCTGAAAATGTAGCTGTGGCTCTTTTGCAATTTCCCACCCCTCGTAAAATTTCAAAATAAAGCTGTTCAAAAATTTGATTCGCATTCTCAAAATAGAAAATCAGTCTCAAAGGTTCCAAAAAAAACAGCAGTCGCATACCTCCCAAATCTTTTATTTTCAAGAAATCCCATATCAAAATTCAAGAAGATAAGTTTTATGACTTATGCTGCTGATTTTTTATTTTGGGAGCTATCAATATTGGGACCTATGGAAATTCACCAAAAATTGTTCACATGGCATTTTGCATGTACGAAATGCTGTAAAAATTTGTTCACCTGTTCACGCTGGCACACTTAATGCTTTTCATAGCATGAAAAGTCATTTTGAATAAGTTTTCAGTTAATAAAAGTACGAAAAAAATCAAAGAAGGGAGAACTGGAAAAAAGACTCAATTCTTTTTGAAAATTAACCATCGAGTTTGGAACGAAGCAACAAAGGACGCGATCGCCAACGAGTCTTGAAGTTTTCTCCAATAATTTGCTAATAATTGCAGTTTATTTTTTTGTTGCCAATCAATTACAATTAATTTTTTTTGTTGTCAATTAATTGCAATTCCGTTTTTTTGATCCCAATTTTTTTTAAAGACCCTGATTGCACACGTTTTGCCCCTAATTTTGTCGCACCACCCGGATCGAGGTCTGCGACTATTTTTTTGAACTTATCGGTCGCGGAAATGGTAATTCCGAGCCCGAAAATCCAGTCTGGGTAGGATTTTAAGTCGCGGACAAACTGAAAATACCGTATCTTGGTCGCGGCGATCAAAATTTTTCTTCGCGGCGATCGAAAAAATAGTCGCGCCAGAAGAAAAGTTAGTTGCGGCGGCGGAAAAATTAGTCGCGACAGTACAAAATTTAGTTGCGGCGGCCAGAAAATTAGTAGCCGCGGTCAAAAAATTAGTTGCGGTAGTCGAAAAACTAGTCGCGGCATGGTGGAAAAATTCCTCAGTGGATTGTTTTAACTGCGTCAAACTCTTCCGAAACACATTTCTCCAATGGATTTTCCCCCATTGCTGTTACGTTTTCTTCGGTCGCGCCGATTGAGGTTAATTTTTCTTCGGTCGCTGTTAACTTTTCTTCGGTCACGCCGGTTGCGGCTAACTAATCTTCGGGCGCGGTTAAATTTCATTCAATCGGGCTGGTTGCAGTTAACTTTCTTTGGGTCGAGCTGGTCGCGGATACATTGCCTTGGTCCGCAAAGTCTGGAAATACCATATTTTGGTCGCGGCGGTCTGGAAATGTCCAACTTGGGTCGCGGCAGTCTGGAAGTATCAAAAGCAGGCCGCGACCGTCTGATCACAAAACCACAACCTTGACTCGGATAAAAAAAAAATGCCCCGTTGTATATTCACGATTCGAGGTCGAAAAGAGTAAACAAAAAGCCAATAATTTCATTAAGTGCAAAATGGGTTCTTAGGGATAAAACGAAAAAAAAAACAATCTTTTTAAATTTTAGGCTTAATTAATGTTAAGCTCGAGTGGTCCCTTCGAAACAACCTGGTTCTTTTCCACCCCCTCATCTTTGAATTTCAGTTTTAAAAAATTAACTGTATGTTGTCATAATGCTATGAAAACTTGCTTGGTGATTAAATTAACTATTGTGAACACACTTTTTCATCAGATCTTTCATCGTAAAAGCTTGCATTCAGCCATAATAACACGTGCGACAATTGGAAGTTTGAAATATGGGGTGGTATATATATAATTCGGAATGAAATAATTCGGAATGAAATAAACTAAAGCATACCAAACTAAACTAACTTTGCATATAAATAAATAGAATATATTAAACCAAATTGCGTATAAATTATGCATTGCAAAAACCTCGCTCAGTAAATCGAGTTTGAAAATTTTTGAAAAAAGATTTTTTGACAGGATTTTGTGTTAGCTTATTACTAATTAAATTTCAAAGCTTTATATATATTTCGCCCCCTGCTCGTGGTAACTTAACTGGAGAATTTATCCTCTCATAATTGCCCATTTCTATTGCAATTAATTGGAGTCTCTATTTCGGTCTCTAAAACTCCTAAAATGCGGAGCAGGATTTAGGTACAAGCATGATAGTTGGGTCACAAAGAAAAATCAAGTGTGAAAGATGGGTCCTGCAATTTTTGCAAAAATTTTAAAAACAAATAAAACAAATGCAAACCATGTTCTGGAAGGTGTTGCCCGCATCTAGTTTCCAGCGCTAACAATCGATTATAAAAAGATTTTAGTACCAGTCTTACAAAAACTGAGAAAAAATTGACTTTAATCAATTAATAATCGATTATGATCTCTCCTTCTGAAATCAAATATAATCATTTATAATACAATATAATCGATTATAATCGAATAATTCTATCTAAATTTCTAGTTTATTTGTTTTGCAGAAAAATCCTTCCGCCTGATTAGCTTATACTTTATGCTTTTCGTAGACGTTTGTTAATAAGAAAATGGGAAAAATTGTTTCACCAGTTTTCAAATCAATTCAGTTTTATAAGGTTTTTTTTTATTTCTTGATTATAGCTGTTTCATGATGCACATTTTAAGTTTTTTTGACCACCAAAATATCAGCCCGCTGCTTTAGTTTCATCATTTATATAGAAGAGTTATATTTCGCCCACCGCGGGATTCTTTAAACTATTTTGAAGAGACCTCTGTGGAACTTTTGTTTCGTGGTAAAACTTTTGGCTTCAGGTGAACCAAAGAGTGGCATGACATCTCACTTTTTTGAGATTTTTGACAAAAAAAAATCTATCATAATAGATCAAAATTGAATATGAAAGATTAAAGGAGATTATAAGAGATTTTCGGAAAAGTTATGCGGAAAATGTCACGAAAAATGTTATCATTTTAATGGATTATAATCCGTTTAAACACCTAATTTTGGCGCTTACGATTAATTATAATTTTGATGAAAGTTCAATTATAATTGTAATAAAATCGATTATTTTCTCTTTTTACTGAGTGCGGGTGAGTCTGATTTTTTTTTCGGGGACTCATCTAAAGTTAAGGGACCCAACTACGGTTTTTTGGTTATCCCCCCCTAAAGGATAATAAAATAAAAAACGAAACTTTTTCTTACAAAGTTTGAGTGAGTTTTCCTTAAAAATAGCAGGAGACTAATATCACGAGCGTTAAATCAAGCCAAAAATTTGCAAAAAATGCGAACTTAAACACAATTAAAAACGCATTCAGCATTCTTCTAATGAAATTTATGCTCAGAAAATTGGCAAAAATTGGAGAATAAATTCAATTTGAGGCTCAGTAAAGTAAAAATGGTTCGTTTTACCAGTCCTATAATAGTATATAGTACATTTCCTTATAGTAACAGTGTCCCAATTGTATAAAAAAAGTTTTCATTTGATTTTTCATAACTTATGGGGGGAGGGATATAACCGAAAAATTTGCCTACAATGACATCGAAAAAAATTGCTTCCAATTAGTCTGAAAATGTAGCTGTGGCTCTTTTGCAATTTCCCACTACTCGTAAATTTCAAAAAAAAGCTGTTCAAAAATTTGATTCGCATTCACAGGTCTCAAAATAGAAAATCAGTCCCAAAGGTTCCAAAAAAAACAACTGTCGCATACGTCCCAAATCTTTTATTTTGGTTTAAAGACTAAATTAGCCGAGTCGGTGGTCACTATTCTGCAGCTTAAATTTATGCTGTTTGAACAGTAAACAATCAATCCATAAAATCGTTGGCTCAAATTTCAACCAATCAAAATTCACGAAGATAAGTTTTATGACTTATGCTGCTGATTTTTTATTTTGGGAGCTATCAATATTGGGACCTAGGGAAATTCACCAAAAGTTGTTCAAATGGCATTTTGCATGTACAAAATGCTGTGAAAATTTGTTCACCTGTTCACGCTGGCACATTTAATGCTTTTCATAGCATGAAAAGTCATTTTGAATAAGTTTTCAGTTAATAAAAGTACGAAAAAAAATCAATGAAGGGAGAAATGGAAAAAAGACTCAATTCTTTTTGAAAATTAACCATCGAGTTTGGAACGAAGCAATAAAGGACGCGATCGCCAACGAGTATTGAAGTTTTCTCCAATAATTTGCTAATAATTGCAGTTTATTTTTTTGTTGCCAATCAATTACAATTAATTTTTTTTTGTTGTCAATTAATTGCAATTCCGTTTTTTTGATCCCAATTATTTTTTGACAGGATTTTGTGTTAGCTTATTACTAATCAAATTTCAAAGCTTTATAAATATTTCGCCCCCTGCTCGTGGTAACAACTGGAGAATTTATCCTCTCATAATTGCCCAGTTCTATTGCAATTAATTGGAGTCTCTATTTCGGTCTCTAAAATTCCTAAAATGCGGAGCAGGATTTAGGTACAAGCATGATAGTTGGGTCACAAAGAAAAATCAAGTGTGAAAGATGGGTCCTGCAAATTTTGCAAAAATTTTAAAAATAAGTAAAACAAATGCAAAACCTGTTCTGGAAGGTGTTGCCCGCATCTAGTTTCCAGCGCTAATAATCGATTATAAAAAGATTTTAGTACCAGTCTTACAAAAACTGAGAAAAAATTGACTTTAATCAAATAATAATTGATTATGATCTCTCTTTCTGAAATCAAATATAATCATTTATAATACATTATAATCGATTATAATCGATTAATTCTATCTAAATTTCTAGTTTATTTGTTTTGCAGAAAAATCCTAACAAGAAAGTTAGTTGCGGCGGCGGAAAATTAGTCGCGGCAGTACAAAAGTTAGTTGCGGCGGCCAGAAAATTAGCCGCGGTCAAAAAATAGTTGCGGTAGTCGAAAAACTAGTCGCGGCATGGTGGAAAAATTCCTCAGTGGATTGTTTTAACTGCGTCAAACTCTTCCGAAACACATTTCTCCAATGGATTTTCCCCCATTGCTGTTACGTTTTCTTCGGTCGCGCCGATTGAGGTTAATTTTTCTTCGGTCGCTGTTAACTTTTCTTCGGTCACGCCGGTTGCGGCTAACTAATCTTCGGGCGCGGTTAAATTTCCTTCGGTCGGGCTGGTTGCAGTTAACTTTCCTTGGGTCGAGCTGGTCGCAGATACATTGCCTTGGTCCGCAAAGTCTGGAAATACCATATTTTGGTCGCGGCAGTCTGGAAATGTCTAACTTGGGTCGCGGCAGTCTGGAAGTATCAAAAGCAGGCCGCGACCGTCTGATCACAAAACCACAACCTTGACTCGGATAAAATAAATGCCCCGTTGTATATTCACAATTCGAGGTCGAAAAGAGTAAACAAAAAGCCAATAATTTCTTTAAGTGCAAAATGGGTTCTTAGGGATAAAACGAAAAAAAAAACAATCTTTTTAAGTTTTAAGCTTAATTAATGTTAAGCTCGAGTGGTCCCTTCGAAATAACCTGGTTCTTTTCCACCCCCTCATCTTTGAATCTCAGTTTTAAAAAATTAACTGTATGTTGTCATAATGCTATGAAAACTTGCTTGGTGATTAAATTAACTATTGTGAACACACTTTTTCATCAGATCTTTCATCGTAAAAGCTTGCATTCAGCCATAATAACACGTGCGACCATTGGAAGTTTGAAATATGGGGGGGGGGGTATATATATAATTCGGAATGAAATAATTCGGAATGAAATAAACTTAAGCATACCAAACTAAACTAACTTTGCATATAATTAAATAGAATATATTAAACCAAATTGCGTATAAATTATGCATTGCAAAACCTCGCTCAGTAAATCGAGTTTGAAAATTTTTGAAATAAGATTTTTTGACAGGATTTTGTGTTAGCTTATTACTAATCAAATTTCAAAGCTTTATATATATTTCGCCCCCTGCTCGTGGTAACTTAACTGGAGAATTTATCCTCTCATAATTGCCCAGTTCTATTGCAATTAATTGGAGTCTCTATTTCGGTCTCTAAAATTCCTAAAATGCGGAGCAGGATTTAGGTACAAGCATGATAGTTGGGTCCCAAAGAAAAATCAAGCATGAAAGATGGGTCCTGCAATTTTTGCGAAAATTTTAAAAACAAGTAAAACAAATGCAAAACCTGTTCTGGAAGGTGTTGCCCGCATCTAGTTTCCAGCGCTAATAATCGATTATAAAAAGATTTTAGTACCAGTTTTACAAAAACTGAGAAAAAATTGACTTTAATCAAAAAATAATTGATTATGATCTCTCTTTCTGAAATCAAATATAATCATTTATAATACATTATAATCGATTATAATCGATTAATTCTATCTAAATTTCTAGTTTATTTGTTTTGCAGAAAAATCCTTTCAAGAAAGTTAGTTGCGGCGGCGGAAAATTAGTCGCGGCAGTACAAAAGTTAGTTGCGGCGGCCAGAAAATTAGTAGCCGCGGTCAAAAAATAGTTGCGGTAGTCGAAAAACTAGTCGCGGCATGGTGGAAAAATTCCTCAGTGGATTGTTTTAACTGCGTCAAACTCTTCCGAAACACATTTCTCCAATGGATTTTCCCCCATTGCTGTTACGTTTTCTTCGGTCGCGCCGATTGAGGTTAATTTTTCTTCGGTCGCTGTTAACTTTTCTTCGGTCACGCCGGTTGCGGCTAACTAATCTTCGGGCGCGCTTAAATTTCCTTCGGTCGGGCTGGTTGCAGTTAACTTTCCTTGGGTCGAGCTGGTCGCGGATACATTGCCTTGGTCCGCAAAGTCTGGAAATACCATATTTTGGTCGCGGCGGTCTGGAAATGTCCAACTTGGGTCGCGGCAGTCTGGAAGTATCAAAAGCAGGCCGCGACCGTCTGATCACAAAACCACAACCTTGACTCGGATAAAATAAATGCCCCGTTGTATATTCACAATTCGAAAAAGCCAATAATTTCTTTAAGTGCAAAATGGGTTCTTAAGGATAAAACGAAAAAAAAACAATCTTTTTAAGTTTTAAGCTTAATTAATGTTAAGCTCGAGTGGTCCCTTCGAAATAACCTGGTTCTTTTCCACCCCCTCATCTTTGAATTTCAGTTTTAAAAAATTAACTGTATGTTGTCATAATGCTATGAAAACTTGCTTGGTGATTAAATTAACTATTGTGAACACACTTTTTCATCAGATCTTTCATCGTAAAAGCTTGCATTCAGCCATAATAACACGTGCGACAATTGGAAGTTTGAAATATGGGGGCGGGGTATATATATAATTCGGAATGAAATAATTCGGAATGAAATAAACTTAAGCATACCAAACTAAACTGACTTTGCATATAATTAAATAGAATATATTAAACCAAATTGCGTATAAATTATGCATTGCAAAACCTCGCTCAGTAAATCGAGTGTGAAAATTTTTGAAATAAGATTTTTTGACAGGATTTTGTGTTAGCTTATTACTAATCAAATTTCAAAGCTTTATACATATTTCGCCCCCTGCTCGTGGTAACTTAACTGGAGAATTTATCCTCTCATAATTGCCCAGTTCTATTGCAATTAATTGGAGTCTCTATTTCGGTCTCTAAAATTCCTAAAATGCGGAGCAGGATTTAGGTACAAGCATGATAGTTGGGTCACAAAGAAAAATCAAGTGTGAAAGATGGGTCCTGCAATTTTTGCAAAAATTTTAAAAACAAGTAAAACAAACGCAAACCATGTTCTGGAAGGTGTTGCCCGCATCTAGTTTCCAGCGCTAATAATCGATTAAAAAAAGATTTTAGTACCAGTCCTACAAAAACTGAGAAAAAATTGACTTTAATCAAATAATAATCGATTATGATCTCTCTTTCTGAAATCAAATATAATCATTTATAATACATTATAATCGATTATAATCGATTAATTCTATCTAAATTTCTAGTTTATTTGTTTTGCAGAAAAATCCTTCCGCCTGATTAGCTTATATTTTATGCTTTTCGTAGACGTTGGTTAATAAGAAAATGGGAAAAATTGTTTTACCAGTTTTCAAATCAATTCAGTTTTATAAGGTTTTTTTTTATTTCTTGATTATAGCTGTTTCATGATGCACATTTTAAGTTTTTTTGACCACCAAAATATCAGCATGCTGCTTTAGTTTCATCGTTTATATAAAAGAGTTATATTTCGCCCACCGCGGGATTCTTTAAACTATTATGAAGAGATCTCTATGGAACTTTTGTTTCGTGTTTAAATTTTTGGTTTCAGGTGAACCAAAGAGTGGCATGACATCTCACGTTTTTGAGATTTTTGACAGAAAAAAAATATAATCTATTATAATAGATCAAAATTGAATATAAGAGATTATAGGAGATTATAAGAGATTTTCGGAAAAGTTATGCGGAAAATGTCACGAAAAATGTTATCATTTTAATGGATTAAAATCCGTTTAAACACCTAATTTTGGCGCTTATGATTAATTATAATTTTGATGAAAGTACAATTATAATTAAAATATAATCGATTATTTTCTCTTTTTACTGAGTGCTGGTGAGTCTGATTTGTTTTTTCGGGGACTCATCTAAAGTTAAGGGACCCAACTACGGTTTTTAGGTTATACCCCCCTAAAGGATAATAAAATAAAAAACGAAACTTTTTCTTACAAAGTTTGAGTGAGTTTTCCTTAAAAAATGCAGAAGGCTAATATCACGAGCGTTAAATCAAGCTAAAAATTGGCAAAAAATGCGAACTTAAAGACAATTAAAAACGCATTCAGCATTCTTCTAATGAAATTTATGCTCAGAAAATTGGCAAAAATTGGAGAATAAATTCAATTTGAGGCTCAGTAAAGTAAAAATGGTTCGTTTTACCAGTCCTATAATAGTATATAGTACATTTCCTTATAGTAACAGTGTCCCAATTGTATAAAAAAAGTTTTCGTTTGATTTTTCATAACTTATGGGGGGAGGGATATAACCGAAAAATTTGCCTACAATGACATCGAAAAAAATTGCTTCCAATTAGTCTGAAAATGTAGCTGTGGCTCTTTTGCAATTTCCCACTACTCGTAAATTTCAAAAAAAAGCTGTTCAAAAATTTGATTCGCATTCACAGGTCTCAAAATAGAAAATCAGTCCCAAAGGTTCCAAAAAAAACAA
>NW_026970855.1:0-28194 GCF_963678635.1 Symsagittifera roscoffensis
GAAATTGAGAAAAGAAGCCAATGATTATTTTCATACGTCTTATTGTTCCGACTTTCGATACGAAAGTAACGGAATATTTGTGCTCGGGGTGGGTTTTTTTTTCTTCAGACAAATTTCGACTTTTTAACTAGCCATTTTCGACGGAATTTTTTTATGTCATTCGAAAGCTATTGTTGTCTTGAGCTCGAATTTGAAAAGATATTTCACCTGTGATCATTTTTCGTAAAGTTATTGAGTTTAAAGATTGCCATTTAGGGACAATTAACGCGCCATATAATTCGCGCTATTAACGCGTAAGCGGAGATTTAATCCGTCTTAGAAATCGTTCCAAATTGGTTGAACGAAGCTTATTTGCCATAATTGATTTGTTACAAGGAACGAAATCTCTCTTTTTGTACTTAAATGGCGTGTGGGGGGATGATTTTTATAAAAAAATTTCAAATTTTAGAAAAAAAAATTTCATTTTATTTTATTTCATTTAAATTTTTTATGTTATTACTGCTGCTCCATAAACCCTAAAAGGCAGTCGGAACATTCAGGGCTTTGCCCTGATACGAGCAGCCTTGTTTTAATATAAATTGATAGTTGGGCCTTCAAACAATAGCATACCCAATGAAGACAGTGCAAATAGGATGATGATTTTACACTCACGTCGTATGACGGTTGAGAGGGTAGACCTAGCCCTGTCCACCGCAATCAGCACGTGGGTGTTGAGAGAATTCAGACCAACGAACATCAACACCACCGACTCACTGAAATCACAAACAGAACAATCATTTCCAGTCCCCTCTTTAATTTTTTCTAAAAACCATTTGATTAAAATCTATTTAAAATGAGTTTTCATGTTTCTCAACGAGTCATGACTCGTACTGCTTAGGTTTTATAAGATCAATTGCTTTTTGAGAAGGAGGTACAAGGGTGGGGGAGGGTGGGCACTACTTTTTCTCAATTCTCACTGCCAAATTCCTCCATAATGGCCCCTTCCTTTGATACTATTTTACGACATCCATTTTTGACAAAAGAATCATACATTTTTTCTAAGAGCACCTTTGCCACCCATATCCTTACTTTTAAATAACAGCGCGCGCAGATAAAGCTTTTTGGAAAAAACTTTTAAGGGACACTCGGAACCAGGTTTTGCCATATGAGCAGTGTTGTCTTGTTTGGTCCAGTTTATGAGCCATTTTTTATTCGTTAAGTTAATTATGTTTGAGTGTGGTTTTTTCTTCATCCAATTTCGACGTAACAACTAAATGTTTCTTACGAAGTTTTTTGATCTGACTTTTTTGAAGAAATTGCGGAATATTTATGCTTGGGTGGTTTTTTATTCATTAAATTTTCGACTTTGTAACTAAGCGCTTTGACAATTTTTTTTCTTGCCAACTGGAAGATATTGTTGTCTAGAGCTTTAATTTAGAGAAACATTTCACCTGTGATCAACTTTCAGAAGTCAGAGGCGTTTCAAAATTGCTTACTTGGGTAATTTGGGATAATTAACGCGGGTTAAGTTGCGTTCTTTTAACACGCGTAAGCAGCAAATTATTGCATTCCAAATTGAATTGGGCCAGCAGTTTAGTCATGTTTAATCAATTAGTGACGCTAAACACTCCTTTTGTAATTTACATAGCGTGTGGGGGGGATAAATTGAAGAAAAAATGAACAATAATTTCTTTCTTTTTTTTTTCGATTGTTTCGTCAATTATTCAATCAAAATTTTTTAATTGACTCTAAAATGCAGTCAGAACTTTCAAGGCTTCGTCCTCATATATAAGCAGTCTTGCTTAAAACTGATTTTCTTTTATAAGAAAAAAATGGGTTTGAAGTTTGTCAATTAAAAAAATGCGCTTTCTTCGCCAGTTTTCTATAAACGCGTAGTGTGTAGTGTGTGTAGCGACTTAAATCTATCCAAATTGAGGCTGTTTAGTTGTTCCTAATATGTCGTTCTTAGGTGAGAAGTAGGATCTTTCGTATATCAAAGCCCTAAATATTCTGACTGCCCTCTATTGTCAATAAAAAGCTTTTTGGGTTTAAAAGAAAATTTAAAAAAAGGTTAAAAAATGAAAAAAAAGTATACATTTTTCCATGATTTTATTTTTAAATTCCTGTTTGATTTATTAAACAGGTATTTTGAGAACGTTTTTTTTTCCAGATGAGATCTGGTTTTTTTTTTTTTTTTATTTTTTTTTTTTTTGAGACGCTTTTTCGAAAAATTCGCTTTCCCAAAAAACTACCCGTCAGATTCTCATAAAAGTGGTACCAATGGATTCAGTAGCGTTTCACCTACCTGCCTGCATAAATTTTGGGGCAATTTTTACCCTACCCCACCCCCTACGGTCTTAGAAAAGCTTCACAACTCGGTACTTTTTTCACTTTTTGCCCATTTTTTCGGACATTTTCGATTTCCTCAAAAACTACCCGCCCAGATTTGGGATTAAGGGTTTAATCGATAAACCAGGTTGTAGGAAACTCCCATGCACAAGCGGCTGGTCCCTAATTGGCTTAAGGGAAGAGCTATAGACTTAGGAAAAGTCACTTTTTTGATTTTTTTTGCCTATTTTTTCGGAAATTATCGATTTCCTCAAAAACTACCCATCCAGATTTGGAATTAAGGGTTTAATCGATAGACCAAGTTGTAGGAAACTCCCCCGCACAAGCGGCTGGTCCTTAACTTGCCTAGGGGAAGAGCTATAGACTTAGGAAAAGTCACTTTTTTGACTTTTTTGGCCTTTTTTCAAATCTTTCCGATTTCCTCAAAAACTACCCGTCCAGATTTGGGATTAAGGGTTTAATCGATAGACCAGGTTGTAGGAACCCCCCCTACACAAACGGCTCGTCCCTATTTTGTCTAGGGGAAGAGCTATACACTTAGGAATAGTCAATTTTTTGGTTCTTAGGCCATTTTTTCAAACTTTTTCGATTTCTTCAAAAACTACCCATCCAGATTTGGGATTAAGGGTTTAATCGATAGACCAGGTTGTAAGAAACTCCCCTGCCCGAGCGGCTGGTCCTTAATTTGTCTCGGGGAAGAGCTGTACACTTAGGAAATGTTTTTTAAAAAGTTTTTTGGCATTGGAACAAAGATTCAATATACTTATTGTGTGTATTTTTTAGACAATGGAATCCGCTATGCTTACGTTTTCTCGCTTCTGCTTGGTGCTATTGGCTTTGTGTTGAGTTTTTTTGTATGGTTCGAAGAAGTCCAACGAGAAGTTGCACGAGTTACGCTGGTTCTCTTTAATCAGGTCGGTTTGTTCCACAGAAAGTTTTTGTGATGTCAGTTATAGTCAACATATTATAGTCATATTTGCAATGCTTGGACAAAATTTAATTAATTCGAAAATTAAAGAGTCGTTAGAAAAATGAAAAATACTTTATTTCATTAATGTTAGCTGGTTTGTGAAACACACATTTCACTTAATTCTAGTGAATAATTATTCACATTGTTGAAGCATTGTGCATATGAATTTATTTTAAATATATTTAGCATGTAACCATGATTGATACGGTTTGCCTTGTCGCACTGTGAAAGGCCCGTTTAATTCACATTACGGTTGCCTTGTCGCACTGTGAAAGGCTCGTTTAATTTTAGTACGGTTTGTCTTGTCGCACTGTGAAAGGCTCGGTTTGTAAAGACATATTCAGTTTGTTGTTTTTCTCTACATCAGGTACATTCCTCACCGAATCCTGAGTGATCTCAATCTTCGAAGGAAGATTTCAAAGTTTCCATGATTTTTAAATTATTTACGTTATGTTAATCATTGATGGTAATGAATAGATTTGTAAAGACATATTCAGTTTGTTGTTTTTCTCTAGATCAGGTACATTCCTCACCAAATCCTGAGTGATTTCAATTTTTCTCTACATTGATAACATCATGAAAGTATCTGTTCTATGAAGTATTTGTTCTGTTCGATGAATCCCAAATTTCACTTAAGGCTCACTTAAGTATCATTGATGGTCATGTGCTTTTTGCAGCTTTTTTCCAGTATGTTTGGATAGTGTTTAATGCCTTACGGCCAGTAACTTCCACTTCCGAATTGATTCTATCGTGAGTTTGTTTGATCAACAACGACACAGAAACACCTTTTTCTTCTGGGATTTACGTCGCAGGTGCTTTCTTGAATTCCACCATGTTGTCTTTGCCAGCAAGCATACCCGCTAGGGGCCCTTCTCACAACTGGGAAATTTCCGCTAATTATATGACTGATCAGAAACTTTCAGACTTTGAGCGTTGCATTTGTGAGAAGGGTGGGGAGCAAAGTGCATCCGGGTCCTCGTCTCGCTCCCTGGGCAGAATTGTATAACAATTCTGGCAGAGTGATGCACACAATTACCTTGCTACATTAGTTTACAAAACTCATCCGAAATCAATCTGCGATTTCGCTAACCTTACACCCCCCACCCACATTTTTTCAAACTCGTTTTTTCAATAAAACAAAAAGCGCTAGCTAATTCGATTTCATCAAAATTTGTATAACGTTTTTTCTGAAATAACCAAACAGGTCTCTCCAGCTTCCAGCTGGGCCCCTATTGTCTAGGGAAACACCTATGGACTTGAAAAGTTCCCTCATGAAAACTTTTTACCAAAGCGTTACCAATGAATGCATAAGCTTCTCTTTCACTTTTTTGCGTAGGAAGGGCGCTATCGACTTGAGAAACCTGAAATTTTAAAACAATTTTAAAATAATCAATATTAAAATAATCAAACAGGTCTCTCCAGTTTTCAGCTGGGCCCCTAGTTTTACCCCCCGTGAAGCATTTTGAGAAAAATTTCACCTGTGATCAATTTTCAGAAGTCAGAGGCGTTTCAAAACGTGACATAATTTTTTGCGCGTTAACGTTTTAATAAGAGCAAACTGATGGCTTCAATTCAAGGTGGAAGGATTTAATTAGCAGCTTATGCTTTAAAAGAAAGTATGCAAAAAAAACTCATTTCCTTAGCTGGAATATAACTGAGTAAAAAATCACCCAAAGTATAAATATTTCGCAATTTCTTCGTATGCTTCTAAGGAAATGAGTACTTTTTTGTATACTTTCTTAAAATTACGACTGTGTTTTTAAGGGTCGCTCGGAACAATCCGGCAATTGTTCTGATTCGAATGTTCTAGTCAAATTAAAATAATTTTCGTTGATTGCCTCGAATAATTTGCGTAAATAAATTTCCAAAAAACTGAAAACACTTTAGTTTTTTCTTTTAGATTTTTTTTCTAAAACTATCTACACATACGCTATGTAAAGGTACAAAGTGATATGTTTTCCATACCGCAAGGTATAAAGTAGAGCAAATAGAATGCTTCAATTCAAATTTGAACAATTTGTAGATCGAATAATATCTCCGTTAATGCGGTAATCGCACATTAATAATCCCAAAGTCATTAAAGCCCCGTAACTTATCAAAAAAAAGGTCTCAGGTGAAAAATCTTTTATAATTTTTACCAAGTATAACACTTCTTTTGGGGTGAAATTCTGTTAAGAATAGCTAGTTGAAAATTTAAAAACCAATACTGAACACCAAAATTCCGTCACATTCTTCGAATGTCGGAATATTGCTTAAATGGAGGGCATAGGGTTCTTTTAATTTAACTGTTTTTTTATTCTAAAAAAACTGGCTACCGAAATCAGCGTCTGGACACTTGAAGCAAGGCTTCCTGAAGTTCATTCAGCTTCCGTTTTAGCTCGATAAAAAAGATTCGGATACGTTTTACTGTAACAATAAACATGTCACTATTTTCCACTCATTTCCATTTTTAATGTGTTATCCGCCAACCCTGGAGAATAAATATTTCGATTGAAACACAAAAAAAGTAATGCATTTGTTTCATATTTTTTTGACACAAAAATTTTTAATACGAATTTAAGGGTTAAAAAACTGCTCAAAATTAAATTACCAAAATTAAATTGAACAGTTTATATGAAGATACATGCAGTGTTCTTTAATCGATTTTTTAAATGTGCTCTATGTGGTTGTTTTCCAGAAAAATTTGATTATATAGATAACCGTTTTTGAATTTTGAATTGCATTTTTGAAATATGCTGGCCCTCAGATTAAAGTTCAAAAACTTCATCATCGAAATTTTTCAAATCAAATTTTCGTAGAAAGTAAAACTGTTGAAAAAGAAATATACAGTTTCGAAAACGAGAAAAATATAAATATATAAATATGAAAAACATTTTTGAATGAAAAACTTTGGCGGCTAAATTAATGTTATTATTTAATCTTAGAATAACGATATCTTAAACATGTTAAACCCAAAAATTTAATTGTTTGATTTTGTCCTGATGAGCTCGAAGTTTGAAAGAACTAGAAGAGAGTGAATACTTCTTTATTCAATTGATAGTTCTGAAGAAGAAGCATGTTTGTCCCCGGCACTGGCGCAAAATTCATCAAAAAAAAAACATTTTCAAAATTCTTGTCGGAAACCGTCTTTGTCCTAGAATAGTATTGTTCTAATCAAAAAAAGTTGGTGAATTGCCAAAAGAGGTTGAGCTAGAATTATCTCAAGAAAAAAGCTGATTTTTAAACACTTTTGCAAATTCTGAGGATAGAATTGTGTTTATACGTCGACTAAATTGATTTTCCGTTTTCTTTCAAAGTTATTAGAAAAACTATTTAGCTGAAAAAACATGCTGAATTTTCGGTTTTTGAACCTTTTTGGAAAATGTCCAGCAAAAATTGTAGTTTTTCGTTATACGTCTTTGCTCCAAAGTCAGTACATTTTGCATTTAGAAACGCCTTTAAAACTGGTCAACGACAAATGGATGTTGTTAAACAATGTGAAAGGGGTTGAGTGATCAGAGTCTCAAATCTAAAGGGCAGCGGAAGAAACAATGTCTGCAGGAAAAATTTGAGTATCAGAAGATGGTGAAAAATTGTTTAAATTAACTAACTTTCTCATTTTTTGACAATTTTTTGCACTATCTAAAATATAGCGCTACCCTGAGTTCAAATATAAGCAAAGACTTGAGTTGAGACCATTCTTCTTGGCGTGATGAGCGTTAGAAATTTGCCAATTTAGCCAACTTGGGATAATTATTGTGTATTTATCCTACCTATTTTTTTGAACCGCAGGCGGTGAATTAATGAGATTAAAATTCTTTCCAAAGCGAATTAAAGCAAGTTAATTAGTTTAGATAGCGCGTTAACGAACAACAAACGTTGTTATTCATTCTTCATTTAGCATGTGGTAGAAAAATTCTTCGTTTAGCATGTGGTGCAAAAAAAAACAATCAAAATTTGTCCATTTTTCGAAAAACGGATCGTTTTTTTTGCAAAAAAACTAGAATACATTTGTTTATTCTCCCTGTGATTTTTTATCTTCATATCTCCACTATCTTCATTTGTAAAAAATTGAACAGGGAACTAGCTACTTCAAACTTAGTTATATAAAGTTTTCAAGGTTGGTCGGCCGAAAATGGATGTCAAAAATCATAACAAAGCATAGCAAAGGAGGGACCCTTTTGGATGACTATGAGGTCAAATCCCCAAGGAAAGGGCGTCCGTCCCGCGCCCACTAAATCAGCCACTACTTTTAACATATTTTATCCTTCCGCAATGTTCAGCGAGTTAATGTGTCTAATAATCCATTAAATTCGTTCGCGTTCAACTAATCATTTGATATTGATGAAGGCTAACAGCGCATAATTTATCTCCTAATTATGTAATATTTAATGTGAAGGATCAACATTAATTCAAAAATAAACAAGGATACCCGGTTACTGTGCATGTGGCTTACGACAATACAAAAAAAAACAATTCCCAAGTAGTGTCGTTTTTTTTGCGTGGTTTGATAAAAGAATCTGAATGAAAAACTGGAAATAAGGCGCATTCGACAGTCATAATAAAACAGGCAAGTTGAAAAACGTTTTTGCAGAAGAACGATTTAAGAAAGTTTTTTAGAAACAACAAAAATTTTGAACATTTGTTAAATTTTTTATTCGGCTTTCGAAGAAAGTGAAGGAAATATACAATCGGGGTAGTTTTTTCTATTCAGACCAATTTCTTAAAATTCTTTGCCTCCTCGGAGGATCGACCATTGTTCTGCATGCGCCCACTGAACTTGCACACCCATATTTTATCTTGCCACGAGTCTGTCTTAACTGCTCGTTATATGTTTTACACGTGGCGAATTATCCCACACAACAAAAAATCTTTCCAAACTCAATTGCGACAATAAGCTAAATGGTTGTTGAATTTTTCACAGAACTCAAATTTTTACACTTAAAATTTGATTTTATCAGCCTAAAATTCATAGTATGCCAATATTTAACTTAGCAAAAACTATTTGAGACCAATTAAAAGGCAGTCAGAACATTCCGGATTTTGCCCTGATACAAGCAGTTCTGTTCTCATTTTTTCTCCTTCTCCCCACAAGCTATTTGGAGCTACAAAAAATATATTTTGCATGTGCTAAAGTATTAAAAAGAGCAAGTTGCTTACCAGGTCAATATGAAAGGATTCAGTTGGCCACTTAAGCTTTGATAGAACAAAATATATCGCGGGTTAATTATCCCATTTTGAATTTTTATTGTCAAAATAATTCCAATATCAAATCATTACAATGTTGAAAAAATGATCATAGAAGAAACGTCGTTTTAAATCTGAGCCCCATGAAATTATATGGTAAAAATGTGTCAACATGCTTAGTCACCAATTCAAAAACTAGCTCAATACAAAAAACAAGACTGCTCGTATCATGGCAACCTTCTGAATTCTCCTATTGTCTTTTAAAATCAAGGTAGTAGTGTTTCCTCTTAAAAAAACGAGTTTCCTCTCCGCTATGTACAGAACAAAGTGATATATTTCGGACTTGACAAAGTATAAAGTAAACAAGAAACATGCCTCCTCTTAGTTTGGAACAATTTTTTTGACTTATTAAATCACCGCTTACGCGGCAATAGCCCGAAATATGTCGCGCGTTAATTGCCTCAAATTGGCCAACTTGATAATCTGAAAACAACCGTAACCTTACAAGAAACATCACAGATGAAGTTGTTTTAAAAGTCTGATATCAAGACACTACTAGCTGTCGGAGATGAAATAAAAAATTTGAGTCAAAAATAGCTGGTGAAAAAATCGGAATTGGAGATAAAACTATCCCTAGCACAAATATTTCGTTACCTTCATGGAAAGTTGGAACAAAAGTACAGTTTTAAAAAGCTTCTATCGTTATCATTCAATCAAATTACTCTGTAGTGACAAACTTTTTGGTAAAATAAATTTCCATAGAAGCAATGTTTGAATTTTTGAATCCAGATAAGCTTTCTTATAAGAATAGATTAATTCTCTTGATTGCAAGAACAATTCAAACATTTCAAATAGTCGAAACTTAATGTTGCTTTTTAATTCAGGAAAATAAACGGCTGAATTAAACTCCATTTGGTGCTCTATGGTTTGGTTCGGGGATCTATCTTTTAGGGATCCAGCCAGGGACGGATCTAGGAATTTCTCGAAGGGAGGAGGCGGATTTTCGAAAAATAAATTCGAAAATTTTGTCGATCTTTTTATGTCGACCAAATTTGTTTTCCGACCGGTTCTAGAGCATTATAAAGACCCTAACTTGACCAAAAAAATTTGCGCCGCATGAAATTTTTTATAGTCATTTTTGGTCACTTTTCGGAAAAAAGTGTTGGTCACTTTTGTATTTAAAGTGGACTAACCCTATAGAGAGTGGTCTGTACTCGAAGAACTTGAGAGATCCAGTGATGGTGAGGAGTCCACAGCAGGACACAATGAGATCGGAGAGTGCCAGAAGGATGCAGTAAATCTGAAAGTGTGTGTGGATGTTGACCGTGCGCATTATCCTCAGAAATTGCACTATCACGCCAATTGCGATGAGGGAAATAATAGCCGGAATCAATCTGAAACTGGCCAGTTGCTTCAGCCAAGAATCAAAAGTTAGCGTGGCTTGTTTGTCATAATCCACGTTAGTTATAACAGAATGATTGCCGGTTATCAAAGGGTTGTTTTCCATTGATTTGTCTGGGTCAGTATGGGCTGAAATTGAGTTGGGATCGGCATACTCTATTCTGTAAGACATCTTTTTACCGCTATTCTGGAACCAGAGAATTAGATAAATAAAAGTGAAAGGGAGATTTTCTTTGATGGATTTAAAGGAATTGAATTCGGAATTCGGTTCCTCTGAGAGACTTAAGTTGACTTTGACAACATACTTGTGCTATTATTTGTAATTTCAGTTTAAGCGAAGGTATGCTGCTAGTACACCAAAAGCAGCTGAAATGTTCAGATTTTTAATTCCTTTTTATTGTTAGGTCACTCCTCGGACCTAATTGTCATATAGGTAAAGCCAAAATGCATGACAAATTACAAAGATAAAAATTGTTTGTAATATAAACCAAATTGTTCTCCTCTTTTCGATGTTCAGGCAATAAAAGCCATGTCTCGGCTATTTAAATATTGATTTTAATCCTTGAAATCTGAAAACCGCTTTTTACTGACTGACGCCAAGAAAACCATTTGAGGAAATGAAAAAAAAAGAATGTTAATTTTCATTGGCGACCCACAACTCAAAAAATGGCAAATAACTTTCCAGCCATTGATATTTTTTCTTATTTTAATTTAAAACTGAAGCAAATATTCCACCTGAAAAAAAAGAGTGGTAAACTCAGCTTTTTTCGATTCATTAAAAAATGCTTTTCAGAAGGTGTGTCGTATGAAAAATTCTGATTGGTTGAAATTTTAACGGGAGATTTAGATTGTACCGCTTTGAAAGTGGGGATAACAATCAACATGCAAGGTATTTATGAGGGAAAACTAGTGCTCTGTGAAATTGGTCCCCCTAAAAGATTCAAATGGGGATAATATCAATCTGCTTTCAATTTAAAGTCTCCTCATTTATTTCGGATAGCGAACCCTGCAAACCTCAAAGCGATATTAAATGCGGTCTGCGGTTTTTGAGAATTATTGGGAAATGCTGAAAGTTAAGGTACTTTATCCCCTTGAGAACAAAAACAAATAAAACATCTCGAGTAGCAGATATTTCAGGGTAGCAAATTGATATTTGTTATTTGTGAAGAAAACACACGTAATTCAATATTAGGCCAAGGCGAGAGTCGCTTTAAAGTGCTCTGAGTAGAAATTGACGTCCTTGGACTTTGAATAATCTCGAGAGAGGAACGGAACAGGTAAATGTAGATTCCCTGCTGTTGGCTTAGATCGATGAATGCGAAATTGGATTGCTTGTCCCAAGACTCCTCAAAAGTAGACAGCTGATAGTACTTAGTTGCAATTTACATGAGCCTCCATTGAAACTTTTATTTTTATTCTTGGCGAGGGACACTGTCTTTTTCATAAAGTATCAATACAAAATTTAAAAAAGTATATTGCTTTTTGATAATTAGTATGGCTCGGGTTCATTAAGCAAAATGTTTTCTTGCAGATGAGCTGCGCCTCGGATGATCCATGCTCGTTGCTTACGGGAGAGGCAACATTGCCCGGCTCGAAAAAAAAAGAAACAACGCATCATAGCAAAAAGGTTTCAGTTTAAAGCGAGATAGTACATTGCTGGTCCGTACGTTAATGGTCTTTAGTTCACACAATGAAGACTTTTCAATCTTTGAATTTCGTAATTTCTCTCTGATATAGGACTGCCATAAAAATTCCTAGGAAATCTTGTCGGTGCTGATAAACAAAAAATCTAGATGTCAAAAATGAGTTTTGTCTGTTATAAATGTTATGCCATTCTAAACTCAAATGAAATCTCACTTTAAGCGAGCAAAAATACAATTCTTTTTATTGAAAAGATTAAAAAAACCCTGAGATGGTTCTTAATTGCAATCTTATTGACTTGTTTCGGAAAATTACACCGTCTGTTTGCCACGCTGTCTGTTTTTGTCCGGATAGGTTCGTGCAACTACCTATTTAACTCTTATCTTAATCCTGCTCTTATTTCTTTGTCTCAATAGATCTGAGGGAATACCGGAAGTGCGAGGTCATTCTGAGATCAACTCTACTCAATTTAATTTAATTGGTCTGGCTAGTGAAACTGAGCAATTTCACAATTAATGTCAACCCTCGTTTTTAAAATAATTTCTTTGAAAGAAAAATATAAAGAAAAGTGCGACTGGAAAACATTAAGCTGATGGCACAGCTATTACCAGTTAACGTGGCCAAAAGGACACCAAAAAATGTCCATATTTATTTAAGTTCCCAGTTTTTTCTTATCTCCGTTCGGTTGAAGATGTATGTTTGGTGCTTTTGAGTAGAGGTATCAAAAAAATTTTACATTATTTTCAAATAAATGAAAGTTCAAAAACTTTCTAGAGTAGCCTCTGTCCTCGATGATCCTCATTTTTCCAAAAAAAAAGAAACACATCCCTGAAATTTTTTTCATAGCAGTTTTTTTTAGTTTTATCGAATATACTTTCAAAATCTTATTGGGTTCGGACTCTTGTATAATTTGAATTATTCGTTTTTTTTCATGCTACGCGCTTTGCTTGTCTAATCAAAAACAAGGCTGCTCGTATCAGGGCAAAACTTTAACTAATTTGACTCCCCTTAAAATCCAAGGATCAGATCATCCTGTTAAGGAAAAAGTGAAAACTGACAAAAAAATATCAAAAATGAGAATAAAATTTGCTGCCACAAGCTGTTTAAGCTGTTTAAACCATCATAGCAAAAATGTTTCAGTTTAAAGCGAGATAGTACGTTGCTGGTCCGTACGTTAATGGTCTTTAGTTCACACAATGAAGCCTTTTCAATTGTTGAATTTCGTAATTTCTCTCTGATATAGGACTGCTATAAAAATTCCTAGGAAAGCTTGTCGGTGCTGATAAACAAAAAATCTAGATGTCAAAAATGAGTTTCGTCTGTTATAAATGTTATGCCAATCTAAACTCAAATGAAAACTCACTTTAAGCGAGCAAAAATACAATTATTTTTATTGAAAAGATTAAAAAAACCCTGAGATGGTTCTTAATTGCAATCTTATTGACTTGTTTTGGAAAAATTACACCGTCTGTTTGCCACGCTGTCTGTTTTCGTCCGGATAGGTTCGTGCAACTACCTATTTAACTCTTATCTTAATCCTGCTCTTATTTCTTTGTCTCAGTAGATCTGAGGGAATACCGGAAGTGCGAGGTCATTCTGAGATCAACTCTACTCAATTTAATTTAATTGGCCTGGCTAGTGAAACTGAGCAATTTCACAATTAATGTCAACCCTCGTTTTTAAAAAAAATTTTTTGAAAAAAAATATAAAGAAAAGTGCGACTGGAAAACATTAGGCTGATGGCACAGCTATTACCAGTTAACGTGGCCAAAAGGACACCAAAAATGTCCTTATTTATTTAAGTTCCCAATTTTTTCTTACCTCCGTTTGGTTGAAGATGTATGTTTGGTGCTTTTGAGTAGAGGTATCAAAAAAAATTGAAATTATTTTCAAATAAATGAAAATTCAAAAACATTCTAGAGTAGCCTCTGTCCTCGATGATCCCCATTTTTCCAAAAAAAAAGAAACACATCCCTGAAATTTTCTACATAGCAGTTTTTTTAGTTTTATCGAATATACTTTCAAAATCTTATTGGGTTCGGACTCTTGTGTAATTTGAATTATTCGTTTTTTTCATGCTACGCGCTTTGCTTGTCTAATCAAAAACAAGGCTGCTCGTATCAGGGCAAAACTTTAACTTTTTTGACTCCCCTTAAAATCCAAGGATTATATCATCCTGTTAAGAAAAAAGTGAAAACTGACAAAAAAATATCAAAAATGAGAATAAAATTTGCTGCCACAAGCTGTTTAATGGACAAAAATATGTATTTAGCGTTTAGCAACGCACTAATGACGGCAAACAGTTTGACTCAAATCAAGTTGTATCGAATTCTGAGCCGGAATAATTCGCAGCTCACTCGTTAACCGAGCAGTATATATCGCACAATCAGTGCTCCATTAGCCTAAATAGCATTTTTTTTAAAAATATGATCACAGCTAAGAACATCTTCTTAAAATTAGGTTCAGGGCGTCCATTTTTTTTTCAGGTTTTATGAAAACCACCCAAAGCTCAAATATTCATACTTCTTGTGAAAGCCGGAACAAATAACACGACTACTCTTACCAAGGTGAAGCACTGAGTGTACCGACCACCCTCTAACGTTGCTTAAATCTGTTTTAAAAAAAACATCTGCTAACCTATTAAAACGAGCAAATTGTTTGCCTGAATTCAATTTGGAATTTCTTAATTTGTCGCATACGCCTTAATATGAAAAACATATTGCATGTTGATTATCCCAATCTAAATTTTAAACGTTAATTATAGTCGTTATAGTTCTAACTTATGGTTCTGCAAAAATGAAGCTAGGCAAAATGTTACTTTTAACAAAATCTTTTAGATGGTATGAAAAAATCTGTCAAAATTGCTTAGTTACCAAGTCAAAAAGTTGGAGCCTTAATTTAGAGCCATGGGCATCCATAAAATTTTCCGGCGAAAACGGATAGTTAAGAATTCGAATAATGCTTGAAGAAAAAATCACCCGAGCATAAATACTCCGTCACCTTCTCCGAAAATCGAAACAATTACCAACTTCTCTATAGATGTCTGATTCCAATTAAGTTTTGCTTCTGGACACAAAAGTTCAAATTAGTGATTACGCGATAAAAGTGACGTCGGTGATGTGGACAAAACGAAAAAATTGAACTTGTTTAAAATAGTCATGATGAAAAAACGATTGGAGAGGAAAATTATTATCCCTTGACAATTTTTAGCTTTTCCTTTCTCAGTCATTTTCTTTTTGAAAGCTTTTGCGAAATCCTTTAAGCGGCATCTTTTACTTCTGCCCTCAAAACTCGCAAATCATTATTAAGAAAGTAATGAAACTGCTCATATTACGCAGAATCCCTGAATGCCCTAATTTCAATTTAAAGCTTCTAGTATACTTGAGAATCTCTTACGCCAATACTCGTTATTGATAGCTGTATTGAGAATTGACAGAAATCATGTTTCCTATTTTTAAATGCTGATAACGTGCTTTTCATCGCTTTGTTTCACAACCTATGATGACACAGCTATGGTAGTTTGAAAAACCTATGGCCCAGCCTCGATTCATCGCCATTTTAATCCGCGCTATTTTAAGAATTCTAAGTGCAGGTGAATTGGAGTTTGATATAATATAATATGTCTTTCAGTCATTACCAGACCAAGGTGGATTTAGGTTTTTCGTGAGGCGTGGGGTGAGGAGGTTTTTCAAAACTCAGACCGATAGCAGAAATAAGTACCACCATAAGGTGACCGTTTGGGTGGTGAGCGGGTTGGATCCCTAAAGAGAAAAAGCCCAACCCCCTCCTAAATCCGCCCCGGAAATGTTTACGATTTTGAAAAAATGTAGAAAAATGCTCATTGTGTTGAATAAGCTCATTGAAAATTTTGTTTCGACTTTCGTAGTAATTAGGCTCGAGTGTTCCCTTTCTTATTCAGACCAATTTCGACTTTTTGTTTAATCGGATTATTCGGAGAAAAATGCAAAAGTGAGTAACCATAATAGCTAAATTAACGTAAATCGTGGTAGAACAAGACTGCTCGTATATCAGGGCAAATCCTTGAATGTTCCGACATGGCCTTAATTCATATCAATTACTTTTTGGAAAAAGAAAATATTGAAAACCTATGTATTTTGGATGGTGGCTAGTCATTAAGAAGAATGTTCTACAAGCAGAATGGGTCTAAGAGTAGAAAGTAGAGTGTAAGTAGCTGTAACTACAATCAAAACTAAAGTGGTCTGGTTAAAACCATCTTTAGCAGGTCATTTATAATTTTAATTGACCTGCTAATTTTAACTGACCTGCTAGTTTTACTATATGATGGAGTTTTCAATTGTGAAGTCAAAGTGGCGAAAATCTAATTTGTGAAAATCTAATTTGTTTAATTTAAAAAAAAAAAACATAAAAATATTCAATATTACAAATGTATGAACTCAAGTTGCTCGTCCAAACTTTCCATGAATATGATTAATAATTCAATAAAAACAAGCCCTCTAGTCACAATCATTTTGAGATAGAACATCAATTCTCCTAAATGAAATTTCGAGAAAACATTATCGAAAATTTTGCAAAAAATCCTACAATCAAAACCGCTGAAAAAATTATATGTCGAAGAATTACAAGAATCAGATCAGCGAATTTTGGCCCCAAATTACGGTACAATTCGGCGAAGTATGCAACGAAAACGGACCAAAAAGTTACCTACGCCGCCAAAAATTTTCGAAGATACTAAATTTGAAGGATCGTGGACAACGACCCTGAATCATCCAGTTTTTCTACTTTATCAGGGTCAAGGTATGCTGATTTTTGGTACCAAACAGGGTCTTGAATTTTTGGTGAGAAGCCAAAAATTTTTGTGTGTTGGAATTTTCAAAACTGCCCCACCTTCTTTTCTTCAAACCTGCAGCATCATCGGGTCGACTCTTACTTGGAAAGTTCCCGCAGGATGGGGATTTTTTTAACAAAAAAATCCAAAAAATTTAGATTTTTTTTCAAAATTTGTGCCAAAATAGTCTTACTTGGAAAGTTCCCGCAGTATGGGGATTTTTTACCAAAAAATCCGAAAAATTTGTCCCAAAATGCAACCAAATAGTCGGCTTTCGCTTGATGCCCGACACCATAGTAACTGATTATGAAACTGGGGTAATACCAGCAACTCGAGCAGTTGTCCATGCTTCGGCACATTTTGGCTGCCGGTTTCATTGTTCGCAATGCATCTACTGAAAAACTCAAGAATTTGAACTAAGTTGCGAGTGCAAAACGGACAAAAACTTTCAAGATATTGCCAGAAAACATTTCAGCTTCGCATATTTACCTGTTAACGAGATAAGCATGGCGTTGGCTTATCATCTAGAAGATATTCAAAAAAAATCATGTCTTGCGAGAAAAAAACTGGAAAACTTTTTGATGATGTTTGAAATTTTTGGTTTTTGGGTCCCATTCCAATGGATTTATGGAACATGTTTGACCGCCCTGTGATTATTCGAACGACCAATATGTGCAAAAACTGGAACAGATGCTGAAAAGATCTAATTGGAATTCAACAACCAAATTTTTAGACTGTCCTGGAGCATTTTGTGAGCTGGATAAGAAAATTTTTCGGCTAAAAAACGTTTCATTTGAGCGGCCATATTTTGCTTAAGATTTATTGGAATGGAATTGCTGAAATTTTGCGGAAGTATTTTAAAAAAAAAACTCAACAAACTTACACAGGCATATGTATATTTTATTCATTTTACTGACAATTTTTATTATTCTAATATTTTTGTAATGATTTTACTGTATATTTCAACAATTTTGTGTATTTTAGTATTTTTCTGCTCTTAGACCCATTCTGCTCTTAGTCCATTCTGCTTATTGCTCCGCCTCCGCAAAGCCCTGAATGTTCCGACTGTCCCTTAGTTCATATCATATAGTTTTTGGAAAAAGAAAATATTGAAAGTTTATTCATTTTGGACACTATCAAATTGTAAAATTTTGTGTCGTACGAAATTAATACGACCAATTAGCAAGCCTCAACTCAATTTGGAACAATTTTGCTGTGCGGGATAATTCGCCACGCATAAATAATTCGCGGTAAGCTCTCATAATTCAGTCCAGAACTTTACTTAGATCTTTTCAGCACCTGTTCCAGTTTTTGCACATATTGGTCGTTCGAATAATCACAGGGCGGTCAAACATGTTCCATAAATCCATTGAAATTAGACCCAAATCCCAGAACTTTACAAAAAATAATTGGAGGTGAAACATCTTTTTTTATTTGAGCTCGGGAAATCAATATCTTCAACGGGCTATAAAAAAATTTTGTTGAAAATTATTATTTCGATCGGTGAAAATTGAATGCGTAGATATATACATTAGTGTTCTGCGTAGATATATTATATCCGAAAAGTGCTCAAAAATGTCATGTTTGCCTAATTTTTCAAAAATTTGCTTGCGGCGCTAAACATCTTGTCAAAATGAGGTCTTTATAGTGTTTTTGGATCGCTCGCAAAATTATTATGCTCAATCTAAGAAAAAAGATGATAAAATTTATAAAAAATGAAAATCTCTCACCTAAAGAAAATCCCCTGCCCCTGATCTTTTAAATCATGATTAGAACTCGAACTATTTGTTTTTCAAAAACTTTCTTTCAGTGCCAAAAAAACTGGTGTCAAATGGTATGCTGAGCTTTAATCATCTTTAAAAAAAATTGATGCAAGTTAAGACTAATAATAAAATGAAAAGGTTATAGCTTTCGAAGCAACGTGATGTAAAAATGATAAATATTTTCTCCATTTTTTAAAACATTTTGGCTACAAAAACATCATTATTTAGGTATCCTAGGTTTTATGATAGCTGAGGCAGCTTTCATTTTCATAAAAATGCGCTAATTAACTGACGTCGTAAGAAATTGCCTCCTTAATTTTCTCCATGATAAGCCCTCATCTTTTTCGCAACCATTTTAATTTGAACTTGATTCACCCTCCAAATATGATTATGCGGTACTTAACGTATTGTAAAAACAATCTAAAAAGGTGCGTTTTTTGTTTTAATTGTCAATTGCTTCTCTGGAAGCACTTTTTACCTTTAAGATTCACAAAATCTGTTCAAATTGAACCAATAAAACCCAAAGTGGTAAGCAAACATCAATTACCTTGATTTCTAAATGACTTTCTGAGCAAGATTTCCCTGTACGTACTGTTATAGTTTTGAAGATGTGTTTACATTTTCTTTCGCATACTTTTATTATAGAGCTAGAATAAAACTCTTATGCAAACATTTAAAAATAGTTACGGTTACAAAAATAATTGCAGTTGTTTTAGTTACAAATTTTTTGAAGTCATAAACACACCCAGTTGATGATTTTTTATTCGAGTCATCATGTCGCTTAATAGTCATCATTCACTTTCTGAGCTTAGAAGTATCTTTGAATTTTAAAAATTGCAGACAAAAGCGAGTTTGCTTGCAAATTACTGACTGCCGTTTTCTGTCCCGATGAAAATAAGCGTTTTTTGATAAAAAGTTGAAAACTAAGCAAAAAAGCAACAATTTCTTTTCAAGGTATTTGAAGATGTTACACCTCCCCACACGCCATGTCCCACCCCTTTGCCTACTAATTAAAGTTCATTTTACGTCTGGTAATTAATTATTAAAACCAATTCGCTTGCATCTGAATGATTTTAGTTGCCGTTCAACTTTCATCTTCGACGAAATATATTGCGCGTTAATGATCCCAAATGGCAAAAATTGGCATTTTGCAAACCAACATCAAATTAATAAACAAGACTGCTCGTATATCAAGGCAATGCCCTGAATCTTCCGACTGCACTTAGGTCCAGTTGAAAAATTTTGCTTTTTTTTTTATTGTTTTTCCATTTTCATTCCCCCACACGCTATGTAAATTACTAAGGGCGTATTTAATAATTCAATTTGCTAATAGGCTTAAATTGCAGGCCTCAATTCAATTTGGAACGCATCAAATTACTTCTTACGGGTGTTATAAGTGCGCATTATATTGCATTTTAATTATTCCAAATTGGCCAAATTAATAATTTTCAAACGCCCATAATTTTACAAAAAATGTTTACAGGTGAAATATTTTCATAAATTTGAGATTAGAATAACAGTATCTCTTAGGTGTTATAAGAAAATTCTGTTAAACACGCTTAATTAGCAAGTCAAAAATTGACTGATTAAAAAAACGCAACAAGAAAGTCGGAACTATAACGAGTGCAGGTAACATTAATTTGGTTCAGATAAATCTAGCTGCAGCTCCGTAATTAAAAAAGCACTTTTTTAAGCAGGCAATTTATTTGCTTTCAGGAGAACTAGGAGAAATCACAAATCGAAAGTTTTGCCCTGGCATACGAGCAGTCTTGTTTTCTAATAAGACTCAAATATAAACCTATAAAACTTGTTATTGACAATCCGAAACGCTCAGTTCACAGTATTTTCTTTATCAAAAACTATTTGAGGGCATTTGAAAGGCCTTTAAAAAGACAAATTAGCCGGCCTCAAATTAATCAGGATCAATTTCGGAACTGAGTTAAATTGGCGTTTTCGCGTTAGTAGCACAAAAAACATTGCTCGTTAATTTTCCCAAATTAGCCAAATTGACATTTTCAAACGTGGACTATCCCACAAAAACTAATAGCGTGTGAAAGAATTCTTTCAGTTTGATCTCAGGGTTTAAAAAACTGATATGTGCAAATTTTTAATTTTTCTGACAAAATAAAGCGCACCATGAAGAAAAAACTATTTTTTTAAACCGCTCATTGAAAATTTTCACCAACAATCAAATGTGGAATTTGTGTACTGAAATTTTGAAAAAAAAATCGGGATTTCGGATTTAACTGACAGCGCGGCAGTGAATGTATAAATTTGGAGCAAGGATTTGTAATGTTCCAATCTACAGGGTGTTATCAGAGTTTTTTTTGTAACTTCTCTGTAATTCTTTAAACATTTGGGTTATTGAAGGGATTTTTTTGCAGTAGGCAGCAAAACTTATAACACCGAATTGTGATGATATAACTTTTTGAGGTTGTTTTATTTTTGTTTACACATGATTTCACTTTTTAATGAATCTTCACTATTTGTACTGAGCAAGCTGCTATAGTACTGAACTAAAACAAACAAAGAGAAAAATATAAAACCAAAATTTTTAAACTCGTTTTTTTTTCAACTTCGATTATGTCTGGCTGAAAATTGATGGAAACAAAATTTGCTCGAACACACCCGCTTTTTTGTAATGCAATTTTTACGCAAAAATTTGAATCATAAATACACCCTTAAAACCTGTCAATTCACTTGGTTCAAAATGAAGGAGGTAAACAGAGTTAATTGACGTAATAAAATTTACAATTGACAATATTTACTTCTTTACTTTTCAATCATATGAATTGGCTCGACTTAAGGGTGTAATTTTGATTAAACATTTAGCATTAAAAATTGCATCATACAAGAACTGATAAAAAAACTAAGCTCTCAATATTTTTCGGCCAAATATAACCTAATTTGAGTTTAAAAATCTGTTAAAGTTCATTTTTAGTTGATATTGATTCTAAGAAAATAGAAAAAATCTTGATATAATACATTTGATCTTGATATAATACATTTCTTTGGACAAAGTCAAGCAATTAAAATTCCACGATGATAGAAACCATATTATGCTTGGTTTTTGAAAAATTAATGGTTTTCAGTATTTTGTATAGTCCAAATGATGGCCTCAATTTAACTTTTTGCAAAAATGAATGGGATTAGATCTAATTTTGTTCAATCATAACCCATATGACGATTAAAATATCAAAAATTGCATAACACTCGCAAATTTGTGTCAATAATGAACCGTTTTGTGTTTTAATTAACGGTCAAACAATGAGTAAAAGCGAAATTTGTTGTTTGGTCTGGATAAAAGATACCCCATGTAAGGCAACAAAATTCAAAAAGACCAACTTTTCAATTATATATTTGACTGATGGCCTTTTCAAGTTAACCGACAAATCATTATTGCAAGTTGATGCCTTAGAAAATTTAGCTGATGCCTTAGTAACACTCCATATGGTGACAAAAAAACTAGTTAAACTTGCTTTTTTTAAATAATTTTTTAAGTTGAACAAGTTTGGTGCTAAAATTTAGGTCAGAAATTTATTAATAACTGAGATATCAATTGATGTAACAAGAATCCTATTGAAATAATATGCTAATAGAAAAATCGATTAATGCCTTTCGTTGAGCATAGTTTTGAATGCTGAGAAACTTTACCGTTTTTATTCATCGTCAAACTCATTAGTTTTTGTTATAGCAGATGATGTAAATTGACCTTGATGAATCATACTGCACTTGATGAAGCGAACTTGAGAAATTATCGTTTTTTAAACATTATTTTGTGACTGAGCGTTTTATACTTTTTTGCCTTAAATCAAAGTTTCAAAAAAAAGCAGATCTGGATGTGATCTAAGGTTATCTTGATGGGTCATTCTACATGTGATTTTTGCTTTTTTTTAAAACTGTCGACAAACTAGATTAAGTAAGTCATGTTTAAAAAATCTATTTGAGAGTAGAAAGCGGTAACATTATATTTAAAAAAACTAATTTCACCTTATTTTTAGTTTTTCTTTTTTTATAAAAGTTTTCAGTTATGCAGAGAATATATGCTAACTGATATACTAGAAAAACGAGGGAGTCAACAAAAAAGTACTCATCGGTATGCTTTTTGATTGAATTTTTTTTTATGTAAAAGTCATTCGAGATTAAGGGCATTCAAAATTGGTTAAAACATATCTGAAAACACAGGTTTGAAAATTAAATCCGAACGCAAATTTGACTGTATATTGAAAAATTGCTCCAAATAATTTCTTGCAAAAAAGTCCATAGTCCGATCTCATAACATTCTAAGTTAGATTGATACAAATTATTTATTTTTCATTTGATGATTTCGGCAAAATGAAAAAAGGAAGCAAAACGAGAATCGAAAGCTCATTTTGACTGAATTATCATCATCCAAGTTTCCACATTAACATAATTTCAGGGGAATATTTTTCCGGTAAAATATCATCGCGATTTTCAATTAGGCCATCGATCAATTAGTCCCATAAGAATGGACAAAGGAAACCAGTTTTGTCTGAAATCAGTTTCATTTGACAAGACTTGGGAAATTTTTTTGCTGGGACTTCCAGGATTTAAGCATGTGCACAAAATTGCCAATTTGATTTGATGAATATTTATCAGTTTTCACAAAATTTAAAAAAAAACCAAGCAGATTATTTTAAGCTCAACAAAATCATAGAGCCTGAAACGTAAGAACAATGCTAACATCAAGGCCAAACCATGAAAACTTTGACTACAATTTTTTCAAGTTTTTAGCAAATATAAAAGTATTTGAACAAAAAGTTTAAAAAAATGATTTCGAAAAAAGCCTACTTAATATCAATTCATCTGTAGAAACAAAGAGCTCAAGCAACCGCTATTTTCATCCAGAATGAGAACAGAGCACCAGATTATACAAATTTAGTTTTTTATATTTTCCCTTTGACTTGTCTAAAAATCTTTTTGACCTATCTAAAAGGTATTTTTGAAAATACTATATCTAAAACATTAACTATTTGAATAAAAAAACTCAAACATAGCACGCAAAACAAGCTTTTTAAATTTGAGCACAATTTTTCTTCACTGTGTATACAAAAAATTCCATCAAAATTGCTTGTTGAAAGTCGAAGCTTTTCTGGATAAAAAAAATACCACCCCGAGCTTAAATATTCCGAAGTCGGAACAAAAAAAAATTTGCCTCAATTTAAGTTGAATGGATAGTAAAGTGGATTGTTATCTCATACTTTTAATTAAAAAGATTAATAGGTAAAATATCATTCTGATTCTCAACTCAAGGCAATAATGTCCATTTGATGGTAAAAAAAAGCAAGCTTGGCCACAATTGCTCTAGGGTGTGGTGTGAACAAACACAGCTGTCACTTTTATTTTTGCATGGTTTAAAGCGCAAAAAAGTCGATATTTATTGCGCTGTTGATCATGTGTTTCGTTCAAAACATTTGGTTTTTACTTTTGAATAAACAATCAAGAAATTTACAGCAAAAAAAATGCATTTTGAAGCTCTTAGTGATTTGAGATTGAATGGTACGTTTTTGATATTGTTCTAACTTTCGAAGGCAGTGACGGAATATCTGTGCTTGGGGTGGTTTTTTTCTCCAAACAAATTGCAACTTTTTAACTGGCCATTTTTGACGTAAACAGCTTGACGTTTTAAATCAGCCGAAAGATGTTATTGTTTTGAGATCAAAATTAAAAACAAATATCACGAGTTATCTTTTTTTTAAAGTTAAGGAGTGCTTAAAGATTGCCATTTTGGCCGATTTCGAATAATTAACACGTGAAATATTTTGTTCTATAAGCGTGAAATTTCATGTTCCGACTGTCGTAATGAAAGTGACGGAACATTTGTCATCGAGGTGTTTTTATTCTTCAGACAAAATTCGACTTTTTAATTAGCTATTTTAAACGGAATTGTTTATATCAATCAGAAGGTATTGTTGTCCTGGGTTTAAATTTGATAGGATATTTTACCTGTGATCCTTTTTCGTAAATTTCTGGGGTTTAAAAATTGCCATTTTGCTAATTAGGGACAATTAACGCGCAATATGTTTCGCGCTATTAACGCGTAGGCGGAAATTTAATCCGTAATACAAATCGAATTGGGTTGAGCCATGCTTTTTGGTCCAATTAATACTTCGCTATATGCAGAAATGGTACAAATTGGTTGAAGGAAGCTTACTTGCCATAATTGAATTCTTAGTAAGAGCTAAATCTATCACTTCGTCTTTATATGGCGTATCGAAGGATGTTTTTCTCGAAAAATGTCAAATTTTAATTTTTTTTCATCTAATTTTATTACATTTAATTTTTTCATCTTATTACTGCTCCATTGATCTTAAAAGACAGTCGGCATCGCCCTGATACGAGAAGTCTTGTTGCGTCTTAGAAATGGTTTCAAATTGAATCGATGCATGATATACGATCAATTTATTGCTTAGCTATGTGCTAAATGTTTCACTTTGTGGTTTACATAGCGTGGGGAGGATGAATTTAGCAAAAAGTCTTTAAAAAAAATTTAAGACTTTGAAAGTCATTCAGAATTTTAAGGGTTTCGCCCTGATACGAGCAGTCTTGTTATCCATTTATCGTCAATTCGATTGGCAAAGTTTTGTCAAACTCCACGCAATTTGTTCGAGGGTGGTTTCCAGCAAATATTACTATTAAAAAAGGCGAAACCTTGACCGTGCTTGAGAGCTCGCGTACTTTTCTAATGTTTTTGGCATCCAAATCAGTTTCAGTCTGAACTCAAATAACCAATTTGGTTCGACCATGCTTTTTCACCTTTACCTTTCTGCAAAATAAATTACTATTTTACAGATTTTTTTTCTATTTCTTCTGTCCTTTGAACTATTTTCTTTTAATTTAACTAACTCACTCTTTTAACTGACTTTTAACTAGCTTTTAACTAAAATAACTTATCTACAGTGCTAAAGAACTGAGTTCTTCAAACTCTCTTGAAAATGTTTGAAAAAAGAACTCTTTTATAATATTAATAAGAACTTTCTTGTTGTTCCGACTTTCGATACGAAAGTGACGGAATATTTGTGCTCGGGGTGGGTTTTTTTTTCTTCAGACAAATTTCGACTTTTTAACTAGCCATTTTTGACGGAATTTTTTTATATCATTCAAAAGGTATTGTTGTCCTGAGCACAAATTTGAAAAGATATTTCACCTGTGATTATTTTTCGTAAAGTTATGAGGGTTTAAAGATTGCCCTTTTCACCATTTTGACCAATTTGGGACAATTAACGCGCGATATAATTCGCGCTATTAACGCGTAAGCGGAGATTTAATCCGTCTTATAAATCGTTCCAAATTGGTTGAACGAAGCGTATTTGCCATAATTGATTTCTTACAAGGAACGAAATCTATCTTTTTGTACTTTATATGGCGTGTGGGGGGGGATGATTTTCATAAAAATTTTCAAAATTTAGAAAAAAAAATTTTTCATTTTATTTTATTTCATTTAATTTTTTTTTTATGTTATTACTGCTGCTCCATAGAACTTAAAAGGCAGTCGGAACATTCAGGGCTTCGCCCTGATACGAGCAGTCTTGTTCACCTTTCTTGTTAACATATTCATTATAGGGCTATAATTGACATCCTTACCACTAATTACTATAGAATAAAAAAGCACGTAACTTTTCAGCTTTATTTGAACAAGTAATAGATTTCCAATTGATATGGCTGATGTGAGTTGAAGTTGAAACTTTCAGCTATTCGCATGTTCTTAAATAACTTTCAGGCATGAATTCGAAACGCAAGATTAACTAAGTTCATCTGATATAAAAACAAATTGAGACTTAAAATACCAAAGATTTTCCGAAGCTTCAGCAATCACCCGCAGCTTTTTCAATTGAATAATAATGCATTTCGGGCCATTAAATGCTTGGGTGAAAGGTCTCAGCTTGGTCTATCTGGGGGAGTCGGTGTTAACTTGATCCCAAATTTCCCTTAAAAAAAAACAAATAGGGTTTTGTAAGAATGGCATTCACGATAATGTAACTAAATCCATTGATTTTGTTCAGTTTTGCAGCAGACAAAAGACATGCCACACGCTATTCTAGTTTCTCGCCGGTTTTATTTGTTTTAAATGTTTCGTTCACGAAAAAAAAACACTCTTTTGCTTTGCACAGATGACGGAGCAGGTATTTTGATACTCATTTTTTAGTCCAATTAGTCAAAGCAAGTTTTAAATGTCATGAAACTCATACAAGCAATATCCCTCATTCCCGGAACATCGAAAATTATTTGGAATTCTTTAACTTTTTTAGCCATTGCATTGCAAAAGGAGAGATTGATTGGCTACTAAATACAAAATCCGCATATGCTTAACCATTGCTTTAGTTCTTTAAAGGAGTGGTTAATCAGAGCTATGTATTAGAGGGTAGTTTGAGAGCTTCAATCATATTTTTGCCTATAGAGTTTAGCAGGCAAAACGTTTCAAAAAGTGAGCGTGAAAATAAGTCTGCTTCGGATAGCTTAAGGGAGTTTGAATGATTGACAATTTTCGGGAGTTCGATCCTTTTGTCAAGGGCAAATTCGGTCCTACTGTCTAGCCCAAACCGCGACCTATTTCCTTCTAAAAGCATTTCAGCACTTGACAGCGTCACAGCTCTGTCAATTCAGCCCTTCCTACAGCGCTTTCGACAGAAGTTTATTTTGACTATTCTAATGTTTTCCGCCAAGTTTGTTTATTGGAAACTTAAACTAATAAACATTGCATTGCGTACTTGCGTACATTGGCGTAAATTGTTGTGATTTTAGTCTATCACTTCAGTTATAATGATAACAGCACTGTGAAGTAGAACTTCACGAATTAGATGAAGAATGATCGATTCCTGTCAAAAAACTTTTCGCCAATGGAAAGAGAGAAACGTTTTTTCTTACACCATGCTACTTGATACTTAATTCAAGTTGGAATACTCTCAACAACTCAGAACACTGCCAAGCCAACAAGCGTGGGGTCTTATCAGGCCCTGGATTTTAGTTAAGTGAAACAATCATTTTAGTTATAACTGAACAGTTACTAAAATTCATCAAATTAGTTGTAGAAAAGTTATTTAAAATTCAGATTTTTACACAAAATTGCTGCAGTAAAAGCAAAAAAAAAATTTCAACGAAACTTCTGTATAAAAATTTGATTCTGAAAAAATACCAAGTTTTTCATTTACCGAGAAAAAGTCAAATTTTCAGTTTTATAATTAACAGCATCTAATCAACTTTCTGCCAGGTGATCAGAAGCCTTAGTGAAAATGTCAATGCTGGTGTATAATTTTTTAAAAAACAGACAGTTTTCTGGATGATTTCAACTGGATTAGTTAAAATAAAGCGCATCTCTCTGATTAATTTATTTCCTCCATTTTCTCAGAAATAGTTAGTTAACTACGAAAACTAGTTATTTAACTAAAATCCGGAGCCTGGGTCTTGTGCACAAAACGGCCCAAAATCAATATTTTTACAGTATGACCTAAACTTCTGCGGTCGAATCTGATTGGCTAATATTCGCCAATCAAAATCAAGCAATCTTTTCAGGCAAATCAATAGTATAACTTCCAGCAGATAAAAAAATAGCTGAAACTACCAAAATGTAAAACTTTTTCTAAAAGTTTTTTTTTTCAATTAACTCGGGAAAAATTACGTAAAATGGCTTCAGCAAATCAAAGTTCTATAAATTTGGTTATTTAGGCCACCAATTTTATCTTCTAGAAGTTTTAATTGAAATTCCGGACCATGCTGTTTGAATTTGAGTATCTGATTAGCCAATCAAGATCAACCTTATTACTTTGAGCTCAAAAAGATATAACAATAACAATTTTGGGCCGTTCAGTGCATAATACGCCAAACGAAAAACCATTTTAGGCTTGCAATTTATTTTTAAATTGTGAAAAATTGAGCCTGAAATCCATATATGCTGTAAAGTCAGTCATAAGCCATTGTTTTGATTATATAAGTTTAAAGAGTCGAGAAAGTTTGTGCTAATGTTTTTCGTCAATCTAATTGTTCCTGCAAAAACAGTATGGAGTTTTTTTGGATTATTGGATTATCAATATTTTCAAACCATCAAAAAACTATCGTTTTATGTTATTTGATCTGCATTTATATATCATAGATTAGGTTTT